>NW_023601212.1:81213863-81456154 GCF_014898055.3 Talpa occidentalis | reverse complement strand
TTAAAAAGTCAATGATGGATCAGTCAGGGATAGTCAATGACTTCAGTCTGGCGAAAAATATTCAATGAGGGAGTCATTCCAGTTAAAAATACTCTAAGAGCCTCCCTGGTGGCACAAGGGGTTAAGAATCAGCACTATGAAGCTATCCGCAGCTACTGCAGCATGAGTTCAATCCCCAGCCAGGGAGGTAACCCTCATGGTGCAGCAGACCTCTCCTGTCTCTCCGCTGCTCCCCTCAGCAGTGTATTTCAGTAGGTCCTCCTGTTCTGTTCCCCACTCTGTCTCTGGTGAATCCTCTCACCCTCCCATGCCTCTGGCCTGTACCCCAGCTCTTGTATGCATAAATAAATAAATCTTTAAAAAAAAAAAACAAAAAAAACTTTGGCTAGCCCAAGCCAGGCTGGGCCTGTGTTGGACTTGCTCTCATAGCCATCTCGGGGACCACGCTGGTTGGCATCTCTCCCAGCCTCAGGGCCAACCCCACGTGGCCAGCCTTGAAAGCAACGCTCCTATGGTTTTCCTGTGGCCCGTAGCCATAAGCCAGGTGTCTGTGGTGAGCCAGACATTGGGCTGGCTCTGCAGCCAGGTGTCTCCCTCCCACACCTCAGCGAGTTCCAGGAAAACCCAGGTATTCTTTTCTCTCTGCAGTCCCCATGCGCTCTATATCTATGGCAAATGCAAATCTCTTTAGACAAGGTTGAGATGCAGGGATTTCAATGTCCTGGCCCCAGCAGTGGCCCCCACCTGGCCTTGCTCCCAGAGCCCACAGGACTTGGGAAAACCATTCAGGAGCCTTATGTCAGTCACCTTCCTACCCTCATTACAGATGCTTCTTAGAAGCTCAGCCCTCTGAGGGCTTTCCTTGCAGACTTTCACATCCCTGTTCTCCACCACAAACTCCACTTCATGAGGAATAAGGAGAGAGGAAGAGAGAGTGGAGGGGAAAGAGGAATAAGGGAGGGAGGGAGCAAGGAGACCTGTCACCGGCAAACATGTTTTTGCTTTCATGGCAGGCATAACCATTGTAACCATTTTTAAGTTTACAATTCAGTGGCATTAAGTACATTCACAGTGTCGTGCTGCCATCGCCTTTTCCAGAAATTTTCATCACATGGAAAAGAGACCCCAAACCCACTGGCAGTCAGTCCCCCGCTCCCTCCCCTGGCATCGAGTGAGCTGTGGATTTACCTGTTCTGGACATTTCACATAAATGGAATCATGCAATGTGTGTCCTCTGGTGTCTGACTTCTCCACTCAGCAGGGTGTTTTTGAGGTTCCCCCACGCCACTGCACTGTCCCATCCTCTTTATGGCCGAATGTTACCCCATTGTGTGAGCATGACTTGAGGGCCATTTTTTTTTTTTAAGATTTATTTATTTATGTATACAACAGCTGGGGTACAGACCAGAGATGAGGGGGGCGAGAGGGACTCACCAGAAATAGAGTAGGGAACAGAATAGGCAGACTCACTGAAAGACACTGCTGAGAGGAGCAGCAGGCGAGTCAGGATAGGTCTGCTGCGCCATATGGGTGGCTCCCTGGCCAGCCGGGGATCCAACTCATGCTACAGAGGCTGTGGACAGCTTCATAGTGCGGTGCTTAACCCCTTGCGCCACCAGGGAGGCCCATTGAGTGCCATTCTTGACCCATTCATCAGCTGCTGAATGCTTGGGTTGTTCCCACATTGGGCTGGTGTGCTAGTGCTGCTTTATGGTTCTTACTATATATAATGCCCACATCCCCTTGAGCTAAGCACGACTTCCCATTTTAGCCGTGGAAAGGCTGAGGATGAGGCTAAGAGCCTGTGCCTGGAGTCTGGGATCATTAATTTAAAAGAATAGAGAGAGAGAGATCTGAAGCAAAGAGCTGGGTGAGAATAAGGACAGTGCCGACAGAAGGCGTTTCTGGGAACCAGGCACGAGCCGCAGCTTCCATCGCCAGCCTTTACCACACAGCCTTCCCAGGGGGCAGGGACTATTTTGAGTCCCTTTTCAAATAAAGAAAACTGAGGTCCATCTCTCCACCACTTGAACGTGTGGCTTGCAGGCATATTCCTGCATTTCTGAGTCTTGAAAACCTCCTTGTGGGCCTCCCCGGTGGTGCAGCGGTTGCGCGCTGGGTTGAGAAGCTGCCCGGGGCCTCTGTAGCACCGGTTCGATCCCCGGCTGCTCCCCGGCCACCGAAGGAGGGTCCCACATGGCGCGCAGACCTCTCCTGCTGCCCGCTGCTCCCCTCAGCAGTGTACTTCGGTCCTTCTGCCTGCTCTGCTCCCCGCTCTGGCTCTGGTGAATTCTCTCACCCTCCCGCGCTTCTGACTGTACCCAGTGCTTGTATAAATAAAAAATAAATAAATCTTAAAAAAAAAAAAAAGAAAAGAAAACCTCCTTGTTATTACCCTTTCTGTGATATGGGAACCTGGATGGAGGCCCAGAGGAGACAGTAGGTGTGGGCATTCATGAGGGGGTGCTTGGCTTATGGCTGCTCAGCTGGTGGGCCAGGGTTCCCCTTCCTGCCTGTGGGCCTAGCTATGCTGGTGGCCCTGACTCGGAGCCCAGTCATGCTGAGCCTTTGGGGTTCTGGGCTCTGCTTCCCATGAAAACAAGGAGATCTCCTTATCACTGTTCCAGGCCGCTTCCTCAGCTGGAGGACTGACAGTTTCCTTCTGTTCCCCCAACTGCTGAATCATCAAATGTGTGCCCCTGGCCCCCTGGTCAGTGTCCAGCAATGCAAGCCAAGTCCTCTCTGACTTCAAGGGTCACTGGTGCTGTTTCAGGTCACCTGGTCTGAAGCTAACAGCATGAGAATGAATCCCAGTTTCCTGACTGGGTGATGGTCCTCGAGCCTCCCTGGTAATGATAGATTCTGCACCCCAGTTGTTCCTTCGAAAGAACTGGGCTGGAGTGCAGCCTCAAGCCAGAGTCACCAGGTAAGAGGAGGAGAGGGTAGAGGTTGACCTTCCTTGTGCCTTGATACCTTACACTGTCTCCTTTAACCCTCACCTGCCTGTGAACTAGGCCTCTGGGGCCCCATATTGCAGGTCAGGGACAGGTTTAAAGATGCTTCCCTGAGATGACACAATCTGTATTGGACTCCCAAGGCCCCACCCACCTCTGAAATCACGGTTTCCAGGGGACTTTTTAGTCTGAACAGCAGCAGCAGTAGCAGAAGGGTCGGGGCTCAGGTTCCACAGCAGGGACTCTGGAGGGGCTTTTCCAGAAACCTATGCTATGGGGCCCTCTTTTTCTCCACCCTGGACCCCCTTTATCATTCTCCCTCTGTGAAGCCCATGAGGAAATGGTTTCACTGATCAAACACCTTGAAGTATTAATCAATGACGAGTTCCTTTGCCACTTCATACCCATCAGACAGAACCTGCCAGTCAGAAGCCCTGAACAACCACTGTATGAGATTCATGTGGCTGCTGTAACAAAATACCACACACGGAGGAGTTTAACTAACATTTATTCTCTCTCAGTTCTGGAGACCAGAAGTCTGCAACCCAGCTGTCAGCAGGCTGGGTCCCTCCTGAGGCCATGGGAGAGAATCTGCTAAGGCTTCTCCCCTTGCTCTTGGCAGCTCCAGCAACCCTTGTTGTTCCTTGGTTTATTATAGACACATCAATCTCCTGACTCCCATTTCTGCCTCCATCTTTCCTGAGATGCTCCCCTGATCTCTGTATCTCTGCACCAATAAGTTTCACCTCCTCTTAACTTGATCACATCTGCAATGACCCTATTTCTAAGTAAGGTCGCAAGCACAGGTACCAGGAATTAAGACTTGGATGTACCTTTTTGGAGAACACAGTTCAACCAAGTACATCCAAGTATCATTTCATGTGCTGGGGTCTGACTCTCTGGCCCTATTGAAGGAAAATGTACAATTTAGTGAGGCTTGTGAAAACATGGCTAGGGGCTCATGGATCCCGTGGGGCTCTGGTAGGCCTGACATCCTGCCGCTGGGGGCATGGAAGTCAAAGCAGGGGGTCTGTGGCTGTGTGACCCACTGCTAACAACGGAACAAGAATCTGTCCCCTTTAGGGATGGAGGATATTGTTCCCCAGCTGGGTGGGTGGAAAGCATAGCTTTGCAAAAGCCTCTTGCTCCACCCCTCCAGTTTGTGCCTGGCTTTGCAGGAGCCTGAGGGAGGGCCCTGGCCTTGTCACTGAAGAACAGGCCAGTGGAGGCAGCCTGCTTCCAGGGAGCCAGGCCCTAGCACTACCTGTGAGCACCCAGGCCAGCCTATCAGGAGGGGCCTCCCTGCCCAGAGCTCTGAGTGAGCACAGCCAGCAGCAGAGCCCAGGTGTGGAAAGCTTTTCTCAGAATGGAAAGCTTTTCTCAGAGGTCCAAAAGTAAGGCCCCAGGTTGGTGGCCATCCCTGTACCCTGAGTGCAGAGAAAGCAACATATCCTGGCCAACTCTACAGGATGCCCAGCCACCTCTGTCTGACCTTGGGTTCTCATCTTCACTTTAATAAGCATGAAATGCCCCTTTAGGAAATGTGTGACTCCAAAGTCCACACTTGGCCCAGTTGCCTGAGGACACCAGGACAGGGCTCTTTCTCTTCAATCTTGACAAAAGAAGTAACCATTCCCTTAGGGAAGGACTGAATACACCTGATAATCCTCCTCCACACTGCTACCGGGACATACCTGGGTGTTCTGAGTACTTTGTGCTTCCATTATACCCCTTTTCACAGCGCAGGACAAGGTACACAGAGAAGTTAAGTAACTAGCCAAAGGTCACACAGCTCGGGGTTTCCAAGATAGGCTCTGACGCCACCTGACCTGCACGTCACAGATGCACAGCTCGGGCATCTCCCGCCGCGTGCTGGGGAGGCCGGCCCACACATTCCGGGTCCCCAGGCCAAAAGCTCACTGAACGTGCAGCGGTCGAACCACGGAGTGAGCGCCCGGTACAGTGCAGCTACTAGTGCATCCCGCGTGCGGGCCTCGCCCACAATTGCGTACCCAGAGGCCCTAGCCCGGGACCGGGGTCCGCGGGGCCCCAGACCGCTGGGGCCCGTCCGGCGGGGCGTCTCTAAGCAGGGGGCGGGCCTCTCATGGGCGGGGCCTTGTCTAGCTAGCCAATGGCGGCGCGGGGGCGGTGCCTACGGCGGGAGCGCGCTCGGGGCGGGGCCAAAAGTCCACCGGCGGCGGGCGGGCGGGCATAGGGGGCGGGACCGAATGGCGATAGACCAATGGCATATTGGGGGCGGGGCGGAGGGCGGAGGAAGCGGCGAGCCGGGGGCGTGACCTGTGGGCGTCAGGCCAATGGAGCTGCGGGGGCGGGGCGGCGGGCGGCGGGCGGGGCGCGCGGGGGGCGGCGGTGGCCGCGGCGGCGAACAAAGAGGCGGCGGGCGCGGGCGGCCGAGCTGAGCCGAGCGGATCCGAGCCGGGCCGAGCCGGGCCGAGCCGGGCCGGGCCAGGCCCAGGAGCTGGTGGACTATGCAGGCTGCGAGGCTCGGGTCCACGGGCCTCTGAGCCGCGCGCCCTCGGGCTAGCCAGGAAGCCCAGAGCTGCGGCCGCGCGGCCGAGCTGCCGGCCCGCCATGGCTGGGGTCAGCTACGCGGCGCCCTGGTGGGCGAACCTGCTCCACCGGCTGCCCCACTTCGATCTGCGCTGGGAGACCACCAGCAGCCAGTTCCGGCCGGAGGACACCGACTACCAGCAGGTGACACGAGTTCCCTGGATCGCGGGGTCAGGGCTGGGGTCAGGGCCTCCATCCCGAAGGGGTCGGCCCCCCGCTCTTCTGAGCCCTCTTCCTCTCCGCGAGGGCCAGGTCTCCTTTTATTCCTTTCCAAGCTCTGGAGACTCCCCATCCCCCATCGAGGGGCATGGCCCCCTCCTTTTCCGTGCGTCAGTGAGTCCCCGTCCTCGAGGGTCGCTCACCTCCTCTGCTTCCCGAGGGTCTAAAGTCTCCCCCACGCCCACTGAGGGTCACCGCTCCTCTTCTCGTGGGTCACAGCCCCCCACTTTTTTTTCTTGAGGGTCTTTCCCCAAGGTGTGAGACATCATCATCATCATCATCATCCACCGTCCACAATCCTCAGCTTTTTTTTTGATGTGCTGTCACTGAAGCCCTCTTTGCTGGGTTTATGTGAAGCCACCTCCCTCCCCTCCGTGGAGCCCACTTTGCCTGCTGTCATTTCTTGCCCAAACTCTGTCTATCACAGGGTCAGTCAGGGCTGCTGTGGGTCAGAGTCCCCTATCAGGAGGACCCTGAGGCTGGGAAAGCTTTGGGTACAGTCAGGAGGGGATTCCTCTCCTTTCACCACCAACTGGAGAATCCCACTCACTGCCAGGTTTTTGGTGGCTGAGTGGCCTGGGCAGATGCCAGCCCTCCCTGGCCAGTAATGACCCCCTGCTGGATGATCAGGCTGTGGGATTTACACATAGGGCTGTGTTCAGTATGATGACACCAACCTGCCCAGAGACCCTCTTCCAATGCCCCGTGGGTGGAAGGTCTGGCCACAGGACAAAAGATGGGCTTCAATGTGGCAGTCTGGCAAGGGGCTGAGCCAGAGCAGAACTGGAGGGCTCCGGGGGCCCTTTTCAGCCCTTTCAGCTAATGACCAGGCTCTCCCATTGGAGCCCTGGGTCTGTCATGTCAAGCCTCACTGCCACCCTTGTGGCCCAGCCACTGCCATTTGAGGACAGGGCAGGCGACCAGGCTGTAGACATTTCCTTCCTGCCTGGGGATCCGGATTCCAAGAACTGCACTCTGGGTTTCTCTTTGTCAATTATTGCAGGGTCCCAGCTCGGGTGAGAGCAGCTTTGCCTATCAGGATGGCTTGGGAAGCCAGTTTTCCTCAGACTGTTTCTCACCACATCTATTCAGAATTCTGTCCCCTGTGGAGGTGAACTGAATCAGAGGATGAGGACACTTTGGTCACCCCAGCTCTAAGAGGAGAATGTCGCTTTCCAGCCTCAGTGCTTACCTGGCACCTGGTCCCCCCAGCCCTGCTGATCTGTTTCTAAGCAGAATAGAAACGGGGTGAGGGATTGGCCTGGGCACACCCAGAGACAGCATACCCACATTTTAGAAGCCCAGCCCTGAGGGCCAACTAGTGTGGGGACAACACCATTCCTCTGGGCTCCCCACAGAGGAACTTTGTGTGATGGATCTGTCACCTCTATCCTGAGGGCTCTGCTTTACTTTAGGAAAGTTCTCTGCCACTCATCAGTTTTGAAGCCTCAGGGAAGCCCAGGGGCACCTGGATGTCTGTGACCTGCATGGAACTTTCCTGCTGGCCTTTGGGCTGCCACCTGCCCATGGCTACCATCCCTCCTGCCCTCTGGGTGCCTGTCTTCCCATGGGCCTTGCAGCTGATGCTGGGATTCGCCTGGAGCTGGAATTTGGGCTGGGATTCAGAGACTCACAGTGAGGACTGAGCAGGCACTGATGCCTGCAGCCTGTGGAGACCTCAGAGGGGGTGGCCAGGCCTCCCACAAGGCTCTTTGCCCCTGGTTTCTGCCCCAGGCCAGCTATGAGCACTGTTCCCTCTTGCACTGTAGGAGGGCTCTGACTCACTCTCCTGCCTCCTCTCTATGGAGCAGAATTAGCCACTGAATAATTCACGGTGTGGAAACCAGCCTGTCTCCATCCCCCGCCGCCTCCTCTCCTGGCTCAGGGGCTGTGGAGAGAGCAAGACCTAGGCCTACATCCTGCCTCTGCCTTCCTGTGCTGTGTTTGTGTGCTAGTGCTTGATCTCCCTGAGCCTTCACTGCCTTATTCTGAAATCGGCTGGGCAACCTTCTTTGGAGGGTTGCAATAGGGAAGTAGGGCCGATCTCCTGCTGTGTTGGATGTGGGGTAGACTGGAGTTCCCTTCCTGGGTGGCTGGGTAATGGGTTGGCATGGGCCTCCCCTGGTGAAGCATTCCTAGCTGTGGGAGGAACTGACCCCGACTCACTGGTGGGAGATGGACTCCTCATCCTCCTAGAGCACCCCCTCTTGGCCTGGGAGCCTGTGTCCAGCCCCCACCTGAGTAGGAGTCTGGCAGTTACCCCCCTACACCAGGTAAAGTGTGGCCTGGTATAGGGGTATGTGTGGCATGGGGATGCCAGCCTTTGTTCTTTAATATTCCCCCCCCCACCCATCCACTATTGGGAGCTCTGGTGAAACCCACTGGAAAACCCCATGGGCCAGGCCCTCTTCAAGGTACTGTGTCACTAACCCTTTCCAGTCAAGGCTGAGAGATGAGACAGTAATCTCTGTACATCTTAGCAGACTGAGGCTCACAGTCACACAGTGAGTAGGTGATAGGGCCAGAGTTCTGCTTTAGGACTCTTGTGTCTGCCCTACTAGGAGCCATAGTTCCTTCATGGTTGAACCCTAGGTTCAACCTAGGTTCAGCCCTAGGTCCCTCATGGTTGAACCCCTGAAGAGGTGCGAATGCAGGAAATTGAAGTTGGTGTTCGTGTCTGGCCCCACATGGGGTATTCAGAGCCTCTGCAAGAGCAAGAATGGGATTTTGCCTCCTAATGGTTTGTGATTTCTCTTGGGACTGAGGGTGTCAAACTCCCATATTCCTAGGCCTCCATCTTGGAGAGAGGGGCTCCCTGGGCGTTGCATCTTTCTTCTGAGGGCCGTGATATCTGCCGAGTAGCAGGCTCTCACTGTGGGTTCTGTGCGGCCGATGGGACCTGTGGTGGCGAGTGCTGGATGGAGGCAGAGGGCCTTCTCGGGTTGGGTCATTGCCAACATGCCTGGCGCCCACATGGGGGCAACTGAGTGACTGAGGGTCTTGATTTACAAGGGGAGAATTGTAGACCCAGAGCAGGGAGGATGTTCCCTGGTGGTCACACAGCCAAGCTGGGCCCAGTGTCGGGGCCTGAGGTCCTGATGTGGCTGAGGCCAGTCTGTGCTCCAAGGTGATGGTTGCCTTGGGCAAGGGTTGCTGAGGGTTGAGCAGAGCCTTCTCTTCAGGCTGGAGTGTGGGTGCCTGGGTTCCTGTGTGACCTTACCTTAGTCCATTCACCTTCCTGAACTTCACTTGGAGGAGTCTTCCCCCCTCAACCGCCACCTACCCTTCTTGACATCCCCTACTTAGCCTCCCCACACCTGTCAAGCTCATGTTCCTACCCTTGGCCTCTCTTAATCTTGCTTGCTCTCTCTCCACTGGTACAAGGGGTGGAGGTGCAAGTGGCAGAACATTTAGGGCCTGGTGAGGTATTGCTGTGGTGAGGTCAGAACAGGACCTAGGGGGACGCAGCAGTGGGGAAGGCTTCCTGTAGGAGGTGTGACCTGAACTATTATGGAGGCAGGAACCAGACTGGGTACACCAGGAAGGCTGAGACTTGCCTGGAGCCTGGCATGTGGTGGGCACATGGGCTCGCCCTCAGATCAGATGGGTGCCTGGTGTGTAGGGCTCATTTCCCATTAGAGCCCTAAGACTTGGGTGTTTCTATCAAGATCCTAGAGATAAGACAGAAGTAGCCATGTGGAGACTTTAGGGAAAAGAGTTACAGGCAGTGGAAAGGCACATGTTAAAGCTCTGAGGTGGGAAGAAGACTGAGTCTCATCCCAAAATAAGGGCGTCCTTGCAGTCTGAACGTTCAGGAGGTGGTGAGCTCTCAGTGCCTGAGCTCAGCACTGGATGGCTACGAAGAGGAGACTTAAACTCTGGTTGTCTCGCCCTCAGGGGCTGCTGGTCTCCTAGTAAGAGACCACAGTACCTTGGTCTAAAGCTGTGATTCCAGAACCATCACCATGGTTCTGGCCCTAGATTGGAGATAGAGTAGCCAACCACATCAGCGGGCGGGCCTGTCCTGTTGTCACCATCCCCACATATCCAAAGAAATTAAAACAGCCTTTATCACATGTCTTCTAGTTTACAAAAGTAATCACTTTCATGGAAAAGAAGAAAGAACATGAAGACCAAAATAGTCGCCCAGCTGTGTTTCTACCCATGTTCTTAAACTTGTGGGGTAGCTGCCTCTCAGGGGCAGAATAACACTGTGTACCATTTTGTCACCTGCTTTTTAAACATCATGTGTTTGGGACCTTGGTTCTTGATACCTACCTGGGAGCCCATGGTACTAGTCAGGATTGAGGTGGCAAGTAAGAAACATGGCAAACATGACAGGGCACTGTGAGCTGGTGGGAACTTCTAGAGCATCTCCTGTGTGGCTGGCAGCTAACAAGCTGGACTCTGGGGTACAGGGCCCATGAGTGAGCAGGGAAGCCCTATGGGCTAAATTGACTTTGGCTGTCCCTCTTGGCCTGTGCCAGAGTCCCAGGGGAGAATGCAGTTGGCCTAGCCTGGGTCAGGTGCCTGTATTTGGCTAGGGGAGGGTGAGGCAGCTGGTTGCTTCTACCACATCTGTACCTGCTGGGTGTAGGTGTTGGGACCAAACTTGGCGCATCCTCCACGTGGCATCCTGGGTCCATGTCACTTGGCTCAGCTTGGGGTCTCCTGTTCTTCAAGGTTTGAGAAGGCAGTGGCAGGCATTGCCCACTAATTTGGTGGGGCCCAGCCCAACCCAACACTGTACTGCTCTGCCTGGGGGACATACAAAGAAGGATGGCAATTGTCTGGCCCCAGCCAGGGATTCTTGGCCAGGTCCTGGGTGGGGGTACTCTGTGACTCTGACCCCCACGTCACAGCCCCTCTGCCAGAGAGGCTTATGCTGTTTGTTTCTTACTTTTCTGGGAAGCCATACAATGACCCTGGGAGGTAAGCACAGTTGTCCTTAGAGAAGAGGAACTGAGGCCGTGGGCCAACAGGGACAGCGTGGTGGACTGGGAGGTATGGCTCCAGCCAGGAGCTCACTCTCTGTGCAGTTTCCCAGCCAAAGGGTAGGGTGGGGGAGGATCCTAGCACACACACCCCTCCCCCCTTCTCCTCCCTCCAATCTCCAGCAGTTGCTGGCTGAGTGCGTTTAGGGACCAGACCTCCTCCCCCCACAGACAGCTCTGCTGAGGCCTTGGCTGGGGAAGAGGAACCAAATCTGCAGTCCAGGCTCTGGGTGCACAGATACAGGAAGTACTGTATGCTGCCCTAAGAAGTTGGGGCCGTGAGAGAGAATAGGCGGTGAGTGTGGTAGGATCAAGGAGTGCCTGACCATGCTTCCTGGGGTCTGCAGGGAACCCACTCTTCACGCTGTGCTGGGCCGGAGTACCCACATGACCCTCACATGGTGCTAAGGAGCTTCTTGTGGTCTTGGGAAGGGTCAGGACTCATGACAGGCCATCTTGTGCCTCCATGGGGTCTTCAGCACAGTGGCCATCTGCTGAGGCAGGTGCCTTTTGCCCTTGGACAGGGCTGTGAAGCTGCTGGAGTCAAGGCCAGGGCCCCCACACCCAGTGCAAGGGGCTAGGTTGTGGCTGCACTTAGAGCTGACCAGGAGGCCTTGTCTGGAACCAGAAGTCATCTGGGTACTGGATGTGCCCTCAGGGAGCAGGGCGGGGTAGGTGTTGAGCAGCTCCCTGGGCAGGGCTGGGCAGAGTGGAGCCAGGGTCTGCAGGTAGGCTGGGCAGGCTTAGACAGGGGCTGTAAGGGGCCCCTCATATGCCATCCTTTCCACCACTTCCTGCCCCAAGCCTGGGCTCTTTATGTGCCCAGCTGGGCCAATGCACACACTTGTAGCTTCTCACACACCTGGGATCAGCACACATAGGCACCCACAGACTTGCACACACATGCCATCCTCACCCCTCAGTTGACTTGCCTCTCTCCCCAGAGAAGACTGGCTGAGGTTCTCTCAGGAAGGGTGGGAGGGTTTTGAGGGGTGAGTGTGCCGCAGGAGACTGTTCTACCACAAAGGCACCTAGTAGGGCTGGGCCCGTTCTGTGTTGCCGAGGGCGTGGGCTGAGGCTGGGCTGCCCAAAGCCTGAGTGACCACTTTCTTCTGCCTCTGAGCAGGGTGTGACCCATAGTGCCATCCTGCCCAGCTCCGCCTGCTCTGGCTGTGCACTCCAGACTGGGTTCCTTGTCTTTCACTGCCAGGGCATTCCAGAAGTCCCCAGCATGTAAGCTGGGAGTCTGGGCCCCCCATCGCCCTAGTAGAGACCAGTCCTGGGACTGGCTCTGTCCTGATGATGTGACCAAGCCTGTCTGGTGACTCCTGGCTGTGTCTGGAGCCTGTGCCCTGGATCACCAGAGGTGTCCGGTGGAGAGGCGTTTGAAGACAAGCCTGGTAAAGAACAGAGGAATGTTCTAGGTGTCACACTGGGAGTGGTATTGGAGCACTGAGCCAGAAATAGACACACAAGCTGCAGCAAGGGACGCTCCTGAGCAAGCTCTTTGGTGTTGGGGTGGGGCCTCGGGGCCTTTTCTACCTGCCCTCCAGGCCCGGAAGGTGGCAGGATGGGTGGTTGGCCTGGGAGCGGAGGGGGGTGTGGGGGGCTGGGGACCAACCAGAGCTTCAGCCCAAATCCTGCCTCTGGAACTCTATGATTCCTGGAGGTGAAGGTGTGTGCACCAGGTGAGGACTTGAGGGTGTGTGGGAGTGTGTCCCTGTGCAGCCCAGTGACCCACACCTCAGTCCTTAGGATAGGGGGACTTGAACAGAAAGTGGGGGCCCTCCTGGGCCCCTGCACGACTGATCACTGACTGCATTCTCTCTAGGCACAGCCAGGAGCTCACCGTCATGGAATTCATGAAACCCAAGCCCAGCTCCACGGAAAATCTGTTTTTAATTTCTGGCCGGCATCTGGGAGCCACTGCCAAGTGTGTTGGAGGGGCAGGGGGCCTATGGGCTGCACAGCCAACTCTGCTGGCCCTGTGGCCGGGCCCTCGGCACCCATTCAGGCTGGCCCAACAGGCAAGGGTAGCCTTTTCCAGAACTTTCCCCAGGAGGTTTGTCTTAGACCACACCCCTCCTCCCTCCCAGCCTCAGACTGGAAGGTGGAGGGTGGTTGCCACTGTGCCTGCTGCTCTGGTGTGTGAAGCCAGGCTTTAGTGGGTGCCAGGGCAGATGGCCAGCACTGCACAGTGTGAGCCCTTCCCGCTTGGGGACCCCAGACACTGAGGAGCTGTGGCAGCACTTGCCCGCCACCCCCCTTCTCTGTCCCAGGCCCAGGGCTCCAGCCAAGACACGTGTGGGTTTCCAGATGGTGCCTTGGGATATGGAGCCCTGCCAACCTCCAGGGCTCCCCCATCTGGTTTCTTCTGTAGGAGGGCCCTTCCTTGGGAATTGTGGGGCTGGGGTGTAACACCCCCAGAGGTAGTAGGGAGGGCCACTCCTCTTGTCTGCCCCCTGCCCTATGTGCCTGGGCCCCCTCATTCTGCTGCCAGGTGCTGCAGTTCAGACTTGACCCTCCCTGGTCTTAGCTGTCAGCAACCTAGCAGAACACCAGCTTGTGGCCTTGACCTTGTGCAAGCTTCCACTCATGCCATCCTCAGAGAGTGTTCGCCCCACTTTCATGGTGCCTGCTGACCCTGAGGTGGCAGCTTAAGGGACTCTTCCCCAAAGTTTCTGCACCTCCAGGTCTTCTGCTTGGCTGCGTCAGGCTCTGAGCTCCCAGACTTGCACTTCTGGGATCTTGGGAGACACTGGGCCAGCCCAGCCTTGACTTCTGTTATGCCCCAAACCCCAGTGCCCAGTGTCAGTGGTGCTGAGCAGACACTGTATGCTGATGTTCTGCACTCAGACCTGGTCCTGGACGGAGTGTCTTGTCTGGTGACTCCCGCCTCCCCACTTCAGTCATGTCTCCACCCCGGGATGTCAGGGCATAGGGCAGGACATAGCTTGGTAGAATTTGGGCTTGCCCCTTTAAGTCCTGCCCTTGACCTCCTTGTTAACCCCTCTCAGGTGTGCAAGGGCAGGGCGGGTGGGGGGGAGGGTGCAGTAGCCAAGCTGAAGTGCAGAAGGCCTGCTGGATGTAGCCCCCAGGGAGGGGGGACTTCCACCTTTGTGGGCTCATAGGCCTCGCTGGTCCTTAGTGCCATGGGCAGTGATGGGACCTCAGGCTCCATCCCACTACCCCTGGATTTTGGCAAGACCCCTGACTTCTTGGAGCCTATAAGAGTCATTCCTGGACTTCAGTCCCCAAGTTTTTACTGCCTGTTGAGCTCTGGTGCCTGTGTGCACACGACTGCCCACAAGTAGCCTGACCAAGGAGGCCCCACTATGGCAGGATGGCAGGGTGTTGGGGACATAGCCTTTGGTTTAGGGTTGGGGGCAGCTGTAGGCCTTCACTTCCCATCAGAGCCCCTGTGGCGTCTCCTAGCCTGTTGGTGGCCATGGTGGCCCACAGTTGGAGCAGAGGGGTAGAGTGGCTGGGGCAGCTCTCAGTGTCAGCTGCAAAGGACACAGAGGCTCTCCTGGGAGACGGAGGAGCAGGAGGGGCTTATGTTCAGCAGGCGTTCGTCTGTGGTTCTGGCGTGTGCTCCACTGTGCCCCTGCTGGCTGCCACCCAGTGCTGCCCCCAGCTGTGAGGATGCGCAGCTGGAGCCATCATGCAGATGGCACACAGATGTGCTGGCCAGGGTCACGTGTGGCCTGCCTGCACTGGCTATCTGGGGCATCTTGACGTGTCCTGTGCTGGTGCCAAGGCTGCCATGGTGTACATGTGAGGTGCGTGTGCTGACCTGCCGTGTCCAGGCTTGGCTAAGGGAGTGGAGCAGGCATGAGCAGGCCAGCAGAGGGGCACAAGAGAGGCAGGGTCACAACTTAGCACTCACACCTCTCCGTGCAGTGGAGCTGAGCCTCCCGCTGCACAGGCTGTTAGTAAAATTTGGTGGCACTGCAGGGGCCCTCTCCTCCCACAGCTGGCTGATGGGTCCCCTGTACCCGGATTGCCAGTAAACCTGGGGTTGACCTGGTCTCCCCCTGCTCACCTGTGCAGAGAGCCACGCTGGGATCCTCATGAGGTGCTAAGGCTCACACAGAGTGGGATTCAGGCCCAGGCCTCCTGGACATCCTGGAGGAGCCTGCCTGTGCTACATGTTAGGGGGCAGTGAGGACTCGTTCAAGGAGATAAGGTGCCCAGACCCTGGAACAACTGTGAAGGTCTAGAGGCCTGAGACCCACCTTGCCTGCCGCCACCCTGGCCCCTCTCTGCCTCCCACCCCACCTTCAACCCACCCCCACTGGTACCTGAGCTGTGGACCTGGGCCTGGACCTGAATCAGGACAGGATGTGACTTGAGACACCAAGCTCTTGATGTATAGGTGTTTCCAAAATGGGTGGGGGCTGTTGAGGCCTCAGGACCTGTAGGAGAGAGTGGGCACATGACAAGGGGTATCCTCAGCAGGTACACTCTGGGCAGGGGCCTTGAAGAGGCTGGGGTGGCCCAGGCCTAGAAAACAACAACTGTGGGGCAGGGATGTGTGGGTGAGCCTTGGGCCCCTTGGTGCACGTGTGACAACGCAAAGCCAGAGCCTTCCTGACGCTTCAGGTGGCTGGCAGCCAGCAGTGTGGCCGGCGGTCAGGATGTGTGCTTGAGCAGCTCGCTTCACTGACCGAGCACTGACATCACTTCCATCACAGATGGAAAATTCCATTTGGTCAGAGTCCAGATGCTGATCAAACATTTCCAATTCTCTTTCTGAATGGGTCCAGGGAGAAGCACAGGGGACACCAGCCCAGAAGGGGGAGGTGGAAGAGGCGTAGAGTGTGGGAATGTCATGAGGAGGCTGTACCCAGGGGATCTGACCTCAACTCGGTGCAGGGTTCATGCCTGACTCCTGCACCCAATGAGGGCAGGCTCTGCTTGTTGGCAGTGGTGGACTAGGGCCCTCAGCTCCCCCTGCCATCTTCCCCCCTTAGTGCCCTTCTGTGTGAACTGGGAAGGTGCTCACTCCTCTCTGCAGGAATTGAGTGAGGCCGGTATAAGCCCCACTGTCTACTTTCTGGGCAGCATCAGGGACCCCCACAAAGCTATCCAGTGGGTTGCTGCTTAAGGCTGTCCTCTTTCAGGGATAAAAATGTCCTGCCAAAGAGAAAGTTGCTGTAGTCCTCCAAGGTTGAGAGGGGGAGAAGGGGGACCTCACATTGCTGAGTGCCCACTATGTGCCAGGCTTCAGAACCAGAAGTGGCACTGCCCCTGCCAAATTGTTGAGCTTAATGAGGCCTTCCCAGCACCCCAATGGGCAGACAGACCCTGGGGCATAGATGGCAGAATGGGGTCCCTCCCTGTCCTCACTGTTAGAAAGAGCTTCCTGAAGCTTGGTAGAGACAGGGAGAGGAAGGCAAAACCCCAGTTGCCTGGACACCTGGCTCCCTTCTGTGCAGGGCTGAGGATGAAGCAGAGACCTGGCCCTCCATCTGCCATCCCTCCAAGGGCGCGAGTACCCCTCCCAACCTTGGGTACCCGTTGAGCCCCAGGACACATTCTCACATTAAAGGATCTTGCCCTGGGGTTTCTTGGACATGGGTCCTGTCCTTGCTGCTGCCCTTTGACTGGACTCTGTGCAGCAGGGATGGGATGGAAGTGCCCTCCCCCCGAGCTATGGTGGTCAGTCCCCTGGGGGAGGTGGCTGTGCATGAATGAGGCTACCTTTGGCTGGCCGGAGGCCTTTCCCCCTCCAGCCTCTCATACCCAGATGCTATGGAACCCCCTTTCCATCTGTCCATAGCCACTGACTACTGTTACTGCCCCTGCTGTGGAGCTCATGAGTTACCTCTTCAATACTGTGCACGTGTGTGGGCATGAAGGCACAGTCATTTGAACATATGTATGGGCGTGAAGGTGTATACGTGGGTGTGAATGTGCACCTGTGGGCATGATTGTATGAGTGAGTGAGTGTAGATATGCAAATGTGGGTGTGGATATGCTTGTGAAATGTGTGGGTGTGGATGCATGTGTATGAATGCGGGTCTCGTGTGCACGTGTGGCTGTGAACGTGTGTGTGATTGTGCATGCGTATGGGTGTGAACATGGGCTGTGTCGTATGAACATGCATGTGTATAGGTGTAAATGGGCATTAGACCCTGCCCCCAAACCTGTGTCCAGCAGTTCCCAGCCTTTGGTGGTAAGAAGGGGGCCGAGCACCAGCAGGCCGTGACAGCACTGTACACTAAGAGCGGCCGAGTTTGGCTCTGGTGACTACCAGAAGGCTTCCTCCCAGTGACAGCCCTGGAGGCGTTTGGAAATGCTCACGTGTCTCAGGGTAGGGAACGGAGCAGCAGGCCTGACCCACAGAAACACTCACGTGACAGCCACCAGCTTCTGGGGCCTCCCACGCCAGCTGGTAAGAGCTACTAACAGGTTTCTAGTTTCATGTTTTAGTTAAAAAGGTGGTACCCGTTCATGGCTTTCAAAAGAAAAGTAAAAGAAAGAAACCCAACAACAAAAAACAAGTCAAACCGAAGCTACAAAAAAGGCACTAACATGCCCCCTCCACAGCCGCCTGGCATGGTTGGCAGGTGACCTCTGCCTCTGGGCAAGGACATGCTGTGCTGGCCACTGTTTAAACGCTGACTTGTCCCTGAGTCAGGCCTGTTCGCCCTTTCTGTTTAATTTTCTCTCCCAGGTGTAACACCCTCCTGCCCCCTCCAACAGCCCAGGAGCCCCAAGGACTAGGAGCTGTCAGTGGGGTTTCCCTGCACTGGTCCCACTCCCTGGCCTCACCCAGTCCTGCCCACTTAGCCCCAGGCGCTGGGATCTGGCTTGGCCGCTTGGTGGCTTGGTTGGTGATGCTTATCTTGCTCTGCCTCAGTTTTCTCATCTGGCAAGTGAGAGTGGGTGGTCCTGACGCCACTGAGGCGGTGACCCACCTTCAAGCCCTTTGATCTGTCCTGATGACAGTGAGCATTGGACCCCTCACTGCAGGGCTGGGTGGCCACTGCTTGGCTCCACTGCCCTGTGTGCCTGCTCTGGGTCTCCTCCCCCAAGAAGGTATTTCCTTGGGACTGCTCGTGTAAATGTGCTGATTTAAGCATCTAGACATGAGGGTGGGGCCAGAACTGGAAGGAGGGGAGCTGTGCTCTACCAGAGTGTGTTCCACAGTAAGGGGAGGGGGGAAACAGGCAGAAGAGGAGGTGGCACCAGGTGAGGTGCGGTGGGAGTGCTAGCTCCTCCAGCCAGGGACCCCAGGAGGCCTGTCAGCCTCCAGTGAGGGCTGGCCAGCACAAGGTGGAGGGCTGGTGGACATAGTCCACAGAACATGGGGAGCCAGAGTGGGCTGTGAAGGGAGAGTTCATTCCATGTGGAGGCTTCTATGTGAGGGTGGGGGAGGGAGGCTCTCAGGGGAGACTGCAGTTAGGGCAGAGGTGGCAGTTACAAAACCTGGTGACTGACAGAGGCTATTGAAGGAGCAGCCAGGGTCTTACTCAGCTGTGGGTGACAGAGGGTGGCCCTGGTCATGCAAATGTACATCCCCTGTCAACCCAAAAGGCAGTGTTAGGTTTTACCCTTGGCCTCTGACCTACACCTGTGCCTATGAGGATAGACCCAGGGGGCCCAACAGATGGTGCTATTCTAAGTGCTTGATGTTTACTGGCACCTGGTATTGGTACAGGACCCCTACGGTGAGGCCCAGCTCCCTGTGTGACCTTGGCAGAGTCCCCTCCTATGCGAGCACGCTGACTTTGAAGAAACCTTGGGCTGATGAAGTGACTCTGGTGCCAACCCTAGTAGGCCTGCCTCACCCTGCCTTCCAGCTGGCTAGCAGAGTTAGTCTGGCTCTTTTTTTTTTTTTAAATATAGAACGCTTCACGAATTTGCGTGTCATCCTTGCGCAGGGGCCATGCTAATCTTCTCTGTATCATTCCAATTTTAGTATATGTGCTGCCGAAGCGAGCACTAGTCTGGCTCTTTCTGCCAGTGCAGGGGCAGTGGGTAACTGGTACCAGCCCCATCCTCACTGAGCCCAGATTGCTCGTTGTTGGGCAGCACAAGGCAGCCAGTTGGGCAAGAGCTGTGACTGCAGCCTTGTGGGGTTTCCCTGGCCTTCCTCAGGGAGGGTGTCCCCATCTGTTTCTCCCTGTGGGGGTGGCATGGGGTGGGGCAGAGGCCCAGCTTCCAACCAGCCCCTCAGCTGCCAGTGCACCCATCCATATTCCCTGGCCTGGAAGGTGGGAGATATGGGAGAACCCTGCCTCACGGAATAGGGGTTACTGTGGAGGCCGTCAGAGCCTAGTGTGCTGGGAGGGAGGCCTTTGGGGCCAGTCAGCTCCCTCCTGCTGCCTGGCAACCATCTCCCTGGAGATAGCTGCTGGGCTCAGGGGCTGAGATCCAGCGGTCCGAGTGCCTTGTGTGACTGAATCTTTCATCCCAAGGGGGCCCCCCCACAGGCAGGAGGTGGAACCTACCCTCACCGCCAACACTCCACAGGGATTACCACAATTGCTGAGTGTTTAGACATGGGAAGGTGGGGTGTTTTCAGGTTCCCCTGAAACCTGACATCTCTGCGGCAGTCCCAGTGGGGGCTCCTGAGAAGTACAGTACTCACACAACTCTCATGACCCCTGTGGTTGACACCCGCTCCTTAGTATGCACTTCACGTGTCAGGCACGTCAGACTTCTGTGTGGTACTTGGGCTCCACGCAGGCCCAGCCTCCAGCCCAGCAAGAGGTGGGATTTGAACTTAGGGGTACAGGGCTGTGGGGCTTGGGGCCTTCTTGCAAATTTCTCTAGCCAGTTTATCGGAGAAATGGGGGTGAAAACACCTCACCAGGCAATCTGAAGAGTGCGGTGCCGGTGCCCATTTCAACAGATGGAGGCCTCTGCACCGTGTCCCTGTTACCCTCCCAACCCCCCGCCCACACACACACCTGAACCTAGGGCTGACCCACAGCGGTGTTGCTGCTGGAGAACACCCACCTTGGTGCCAGAAGGCAGCTGGGGAGCGCTGCCCTGATGCCTCCTAGAATAGGGTTAGAGAGTTCTGGGCCCTTCAGTCCGCCCCAGGCTCAAGCTGGGAAAGGCTGGCACATAGCAGCTTCTGCTGCTGATGAGGTTGGGGCGCCATGCTGACAACTCCCTCCCAGGTAGGGTCCTGTTGGAGCCGGACCCTTCAGAAGGCGGCCTTCATGGACAACCTATGACTGTCTCTTTTGGGGAACAACACCTGCCCTTTTTTCTAAGAGGAAAGGGGTTCAGGAAGATGAGGGCCCTCCTCAGCCATATGCAAGAAGCACTTGTGCTGGGTCTTCTCTCTGGCTACCCCCATGCCGTGCCTCTTCAGGGAGCCTGGTCCCAATCTTGCCTTCACCTCTGGGGCCCAAGAAGGTGTTAAGCCCCCATGGAGAAGGGGACACAGGGGCTGGGAGGGGTCAAAAGAGAGGGCTCCGTGACCTGGTCCTTCAGAGTAGGGCTTGGTGCCTACAGCAGGGTTGAGGACATGAGCCCGGAGCCCCAGGACAGAATGTCACTCGGGTGTTGGGGGTCCCTACCGTCACCTGTAAGTCCAGGAAAGTGCCTGGGGGGGGGTGCCGCTTCTTGGCCCCGGGCATTGGTGGGATGTGCTAGCACTGGTCCTACCCGCAGAGCCTGGGCGGGGTCTGCAGCGCCAACAGTGCTGCCAACCCGCAGGCGCTGCTGCTGCTGGGGGCTACCGCGCTGGCCTGCCTCGCCTTGGATCTTCTCTTCCTGCTCTTCTATTCCTTCTGGCTGTGCTGCCGACGGCGCAAGAGCGAGGAGCACCTGGACGCCGACTGCTGCTGCACCGCCTGGTGCGTCATCATCGCCACGTTGGTCTGCAGGTGAGCGGGGCCGGGCGGGGTGGGGCCGGGGAGGGGGCAGGAGACGGGTTGGGCGGGACGGAGGAGCGACAGGGCTAAGTGGAACCGGGGTGCTGGGAGTGCGGGGCGGAGAGAGGGGCAGGGCTGAGTGGAGGCCTGACGGAGCGGTGGGGCGAGGGCGGTGGGGCGGGACTAGGGCGAGGGGCTCCCAACCCCGGAGGCGAGGGGCCGCGCCCTCACCCGCCCCGCCCCGCCCCGTCCAGCGCCGGCATCGCGGTGGGGTTCTACGGCAACGGGGAGACCAGTGACGGCATCCATCGGGCCACCTACTCGCTCCGCCACGCCAACCGCACCGTGGCGGGGGTCCAGGACCGCGTGAGTGGCCGCCCGACGGGAGGGGAGGGCTCCCTCTCTGCTCCTAGACCGCGAGTCTGCGTGTGCCCGAGGCTTGGGAGGAGGACCGGTGGAGCAGCCGAGGGTGGGCGTGCTCGGGAAGAGCGCGCGAGCGGGAGCGTGCCCCTGCTCACGCTGCCCGCCATCCTGGCGGCAGGTGTGGGACACAGCAGCTGCTCTGAACCGCACAGCGGAGCCCAGCCTGCAGAGCCTGGAGCAGCAGCTGGCTGAGCGCCCCGAGCCCCGGCGTGCGGTCCAGCGGCTGCAGGGCCTGCTGGGGAAGCTGCTGGGCTACACGGCTACCATTCCGTTCTGGAGGAACCCGGCTGTGTCTCTGGAGGTGCTGGCTGAGCAGGTGGATCTCTACGACTGGTACAGGTGAGGCCCCCACTTTGCCCTTACTGGCTTAAGCATTTCCCACTGTGGGCCGGACATCTTATGGTGGGAGGGCCCCAGACCACCAGTGGCCACTGTGTCAAGAGTTCCTCTTACAAGAACTGCCACCAATCCCCATAACCCAGAACTGCCTGTGCACACCCCTCTGAGCTCTGCCACAGCACCCCGTCTGTCCCCCTGGGGCCTGACCCACACCTACCCTGTGCTTGCAGGTGGCTCGGCTACTTGGGCCTGCTGCTTCTCGACGTGGCCATCTGCCTGCTGGTGCTGGTTGGCCTCATTCGCAGCTCCAAGGGCATCCTGGTCGGGTGAGTCTGGGCCCTCCAGGCATAGGAATCTGATGAAGCACCCACTGCTCCTGCTCCCCAGTCATTCCGCTCCCTCCCTTGACCCCGCCTTCAGGCTCCAGTCACAGGGTCTGTCAGAGGATGGAGCTTCCCATGGTGAGACCCTGCTCTGACATTCCTTCTGCTCCCTTGCCCTGCACCCTGTGGTCAGCATCCTAGGCATGCTTACTCCAGCAATCCTCGGTTTCGTGTTGTGGTGCTCCCGAGGGGTAGTGCATATGGTAGCCCTGAGACCTGAAGACCTTCCCAGGTGACCAGGTTCAGGCTGGGGGTTCTTTTCCCTACCCCCTATTTCCTCCCTGTAAGCAGTCTGGCCTCAGTCCTAACCTCCCTCTTGGAAAAATGTGGTAACAACTCATCTGCAGGGTAGCTGTGAGGTGTTGTCACTATTCCTCACTGAAAAAATTGAACAGTCATGTCCTGGCTCCTAATTTAGCCAGGTGTGGGTGGGGACAGTGAACGGGCAGGCCCCAATCTGTATGGCCTTCACAGGCTATGACGTGGTGTCCAGGTGATAGTGCTGCGGGAAAGTGAAGCAGTTAGTGGGCAAGGCAGTTTACAGTGCACACTGGGAAGGGGCCACTGAAGGGGGGCCTGAGGGAGCCAGGGACATTCAGACAAGATGAAGGACTTTTGACTGCAGTGCGCCAGCCTGTTGGGGGGTGGGGGGAGGGTGTGAGGAATAGCAGGGAGGCAGATGAGGGCAGGCCTCATCTGAGGGAGGGGTCAGTGTCACAGGCAAGAACCCTTCCTGGTGGTCTGAGATGGCAGTCTGAGGGGTCTGAACACAACAGGGCCAAAATGGAAGCCAAGACCTCTTGTCTGCCAGGAGAGGACTAGGGATTGGAAGGTTGGGGGCCCAGGAAGCTACCTGGCTTCCCAACCATGCCAAGACCTGCCTTCCCCTCCCAACTCTGAGCTCTTTGAGCCTCCACCCCAGCCCATCCCAAGTGGAAGGGAATCTGTTTGTGCCTGGCCCTCTGGTGTCTCTATCTTAAGTCAGAGCATGGAGGGACTGCAACCCCTATGTGGGCTGGACCCCCAGATGTGTCCTGGGAACTGACCCTTTGGCCTGCAGCTTGGTGAGTGGCACATCTCCCACCCCCTGCCTGGGGTAGATGCTAATTGGTTGTCTTTGTCCCCAGGGTCTGCTTGCTGGGAGTCCTGGCCCTGGTCATTAGCTGGGGCGCCCTGGGCTTGGAGTTGGCTGTATCTGTGGTGAGTGGTAGAGGGGATGGGCAATTTCCATTTCCTGGACCAGGTGTGGGGAGCTGGGGAAACCACACTTCTCTTCTTCCATCTTTCCCTGGGACACTGAGGTCCTTAAAGGGTGAGGACCTGTCTTGGCCCTCCCACACATTCATCCTCCTGAGCTGAAAGCAGACCCTGGGAAATTAGGCTCTATCCCCAAGAGCTGAGGGGTTGGGAAGGCTTAGCTTGGTTACCCCATCTTCCTTGCCCGCACCCACCCTAGGGCTCCAGCGACTTCTGCGTGGATCCTGACACCTATGTGACCAGGATGGTAGAGGAGTACTCGGTGCTGAGTGGGGGTGAGTCTGCGGCTGCATCCGAGCTTGCTGGGCTGGGGAGATCCAATAAGAAAGGCTGAGGCATCCTCACCCTCGTGAGCCCTGCTAGATCAGGAAGCTAGTGAGCACTCAAGAACACCATCGACAAGTGGGAGGCTCTGGAGAGAATAAGGCAGGTGACAGCTGGGAATCGGAGGGGAGCACATGATGGGGAGGAACAGGGGACAGTGGGCTGCCTCAGAGCAGTGGTCAGAGTGGCTTGCCAAAGAGGTAGCATTAAAATTGAAACAGGAAAGGCTGTACATCTTGTGCAAAAGCCCTGAGGCAGAGGCAAACCTGATGTGTTCAAGAGGCAGAAAACAGACCAGTTGGAAGAGGAGAAGGTGGGGAGGCCAGCAGGCCAGGCTTTGGCCAGGAATTCAGGCCTTATTCTAGAGGTGCATTGGAGGGGGGGAGTAGTGGAGGGCCATAAATTTACTCTTAAAACCTTCTTTGGGCTGTTGGAGAGATTGGGGGACAGGTTAAGGAAGGATGCCGGAGGAGACCGCAGTGGAACAAGCCAATGGACAGGGCTGTGCTGTGAAGGGGAGCCAGTGGGACTTGCCAGTAATGTCAGGGAGTGAGGAATCGGGGACTTCAGTCCCTAGCTTGAGAAGCTGTTGTTGCAGTGACCATGAACTGAGTTGGGGAGCTGAGAGTAGATCTGGGGGTAAGGTGACACATGCTGGACAGCAGGGAGGCAGGTGGATGTGGCACTGTGCAGCTCAGGGCACACAAGTGGAGAATGTGAAGCTCATTGATTTCCCTGATACAAGTACAAAGAGAGAGCAATGGACAGAGCACTAGGTAGCTTTAAAACGCCAGCCCTCACAGGCACTGTCCCTCCCATTTCCCCAGGAAAGCCACAGGGGTGGGCACGTAGGCTTTTTTGTGTGTGTGTGTGGAAGGAACCATTTCCACCCAAGCTCAAGGAGCCCCAGGAGGGTGGGTTGTCTCCTCCCCACTGGGACAGGGGCAGTCCTACTCTCTGGGGGCTGGTGATTGTTGTCCCTGCTGCTGGCCTTGGCGCTATCAGTTGGGGCTCTCAAGGTCCACACTGCTTGGTGCTCTCAGGACTTCAGCAAACACACGTAGCCCCAGCCCCAGGTGAGTGTGTGCTCCTGTCTGTGGGCCACTGTCCACTCCCCAAAGGACCAGAGCACCCATGAGATCGTATGTGACTCCATTTACAGGTGGCTAAAGCCAAGTGTGGTGCTTTCTGGAACTTTACAACATAAGTTTGATGGAGCCCAGACCCCGGGTCAAGGGCTGCTGGTGTGAGAAGTTACCCTGGAATATGGTTGACCCTGCCTTCTAGCTCTTGTCCCATGCCTCTGTTCGGCACTGGGACTTGGAGGTCCCCCAAGAAGGGAATCTTTGGTGTTGAAGTGAAGGGCACCCTTAGGGTCCGGAGAGCAGAGTGGGTGGCAGGCAGTTGGGTTCCAGGGCACCTCCCACAGCTCCAACTGGGCTCAGGTCTCGCATGACTTTCAATGTTAGCATCATAAATGAATCCCATCTTTCATTGTTAGACACTGACTCCATGCCTGTCTTAATGGGGGTGAGATAGACCTCACACTCTGGATTTAGTCCCTTCTTGGTGTGATGCTCTGGCTAGAGAACTGCCCAGGGGTGACCCATGTATGGATGCTTGCCCACCCTCTGCCCTGTCTGCTGCTTCAAAGGGAGAAGTACAGGACTTCCTCCAAGAGGGGATGGTGCATACCACAGAGACATGGCTTGGAGCAGAGGGGCTGCGCCCCGCTCCAGCCTCCCTGGGGGCCATTCCCCCCGCCACCGCTGTGACATACACAGATATATACATATGTGCATGTGCACATACATGCAGGCATGACACATATACTCATCCAGATATACACTCACATACAGACACACAGGCTGCCAGAGCCGCTAAGCCACCCAGACCTCTCTCCACAGACATCCTGCAGTACTACCTGGCCTGCTCGCCCCATGCCACCAACCCCTTTCAACAGGTAAGAACTCAGCTTGCTTCTGTCCCTGTGAAGTGCCTGGTCCCTGCGCCTGGTCCCTCAGGGCTGGGAGTAAGAGCAGCGCCTGAAGCTCATGCCTATTCACATGTGCATGAAAGAGGTGCCTCATCAGAGCCCTGGCACCCCCGGAGCCCTTGGGAGACGGCTCGGTAAACATAGTGTTGACATCACTAATGGCCCCTGGCTACCACCTTAATTCCCTGGGCACAAGCCTTTGGGGGCTTATTTAATGTCCCTGGGGTCCCCAGGACTCCTTTAAGTTCTCCGCGGGTCAGAGCCACTGGCCTGATGAGTATGGAGGGGTTCAGAGATGCCTCACTGTGGGACAGGTCCTGTGCCCACTCTGGAGTTGCTCGATAAATGAAGTATAATTTGAAGGAGAACCCGCTAGCCCACTGCCTGTCATTCCACATGACTGTGTAGCTTTCTGGGCTCCCAAAGACTGTTCACCAGCTATAAAGACGCCATACTTTTTGAGCGTCCTTATTATCTGGGATGTATGGGAGCAGGGGGGAGTGTCCCCAGAGCAAAGTGCTGTGTACCTCCGCTGGTCCTGGCACAGCTGGTGCACCACAAGAGCCTCTGTGGCCTCAGACTGACCACCCTTTGGACTGGCAAAAGTCTGGGGTGCTGGAACTTGCCTGCCTTGTTGTGAATGATGGGGGCTCAGGAAGTAGAGATAGCTGCCCCAGGCCCCCACACTGGAATCAGTGTCCTTTCTGTGGTGCAGAAACTGTCGGGCAGCCACAAGGCGCTAGTGGAGATGCAGGACGTGGTGGCCGAGCTCCTGAAGACGGTGCCGAGGGAATACCCAACCACCAAGGTGAGGGACTGTGGGGAGAGGGATTTGGGGGGTAGCAGTCCCATGCAGTGCAGGCATACCTTTTCCTGCTTCCTGCTGGGAGACTATCCCTTTTTCTTCTACCCGCTATACAGTGATTTCTTTTTAAGTCCCTTCATCTTTCCCTATATTTTCCCTGGGGACTTTTAGTAAATTTTTAAACATAATTTTGTTCTTTATTTTGAAATACAGACTTTTTGTGTTAAAAAAATATAAGACTTCTTACCAGCTCCCAACCAGGGCAGGTTCTCAGGGCAGGTTTGAGGGGTTCGGTCAGTGGCACACCCCACGGGCTGCCCGCTATGGCCTGGGTGTGCCGTTGAGGTTTGTGTCATACACTCCACCATTCACATGATGGTATGATCGCCTCATGACATGTTTCTCAGAATACGTCCTGGTCAATAAGTAACACAGAACTACAGCCTTTTTCTGTGGTATTCTGGGGCCTGGGCTATTATCAAACATGCCGCCCTGTGGGCATGACTGGAATTCAAACCCTTATTCCATCAGTGGCAGGCCCTTCTCCAACAAATTCTTCACGGCTGTTAAATAAAAAGCACACACAAATTATTTTAAAGCTCTTCCTTCATATTTCTGTTAGTCAGGGCATCCTGGTGATGTTTTGTACTTGAGTGGGTAGGTAGTTTCAGTTTGCTCCAGCCACCACTGCACAGCACCACTCATCAGGTGGCTTGATCAGCTGATTCCCTGGCAGTCTGGAGGCTGAAGTTGAGATGGTGAGGCACAGGTGCCGGCAGGCTGCTTCCTTCTGAGGTGTCCCCCAGGTATGCGGCTGGCTGCCTTCTCCCTGTGTCCTCACACATCCTTCCTCTGTGTCTGTGTCCTGATCTTGCAGAGATACCAGTCAGTTGCACTGAGGTCCATTCATAGGACTTTATTTAACCTTCATCACCTCTTTAAAAGCCCTTTTTTCACATACAGTCACATTCTGAGGTGCCAGGGGGCAAAGACGCATGTGGGGGCACACAATTTAGCCCATAATTCTTAAGTCGTGGTACCCTAAAGGCCATTTCAGGGTCTCAGAGGGTTCCTGGACAATGTCAGTTTGGGTCTGACAGCTGCCACTGTCAGCCCCAAAGGACTTCTGTGAGATTACCTTTCCATGGGGTAGATGTAGACGGAGGCGTCCGTGTACACACACGCGCGCACGTGCACACACATACACACACTCACTCTCTCTCTCTCTCTCTCTCTCCACATACAGTGCAGACATACACACTGTGGGATTGGCACCAAGTGCTTTGGATACTGTTTTGTCGCTTAAAATATGAAAGTTTTCCCTTGTTTTTAACTGTTCCTTAAAACTATCATTTTTTTGCAAGAACCTGTCCTGTGTCAGGATACACGTGGTAGTTTGCTGTCCCTCCTATTACCATAAAGGAACCACACAGTGGTGGTCACATTGGACAGATATTTGTGGGTCCCTCTGTCCTTGTGTCCTCACAGTCCCTGTGCAGGTCTAGGGTTACCATTTTTAAAACCCACAACCCTCAGGGCCTGTGTGGAGACTGCAGGGGTCCAGGCTTGTCTCGTGGGCAGGGTTGTGGGGTAGACAGAGATGCGAGGGTTCCCAGGGTAGGAGCTGTGTCAGGCTCAGGAGTCTTCCTCCTGAGCGTTGGCCTGACCTTGTATGTTATGTGCCCCCAGGACCCCCTGCTCCGTGTCCAGGAGGTGCTGAATGAGACAGAGGTGCACCTACAGCACCTCACTGCCCTGGTGGACTGCCGCAGCCTGCATCTGGTGAGAGCTTCCCCTAAGAGCTGGCCCCTGCAGCAGGGATGGGGGCAGAGGGCAATGCTGGGGGCAGGGTGGCTGCTTAGGACAATGGGGACTCACCCACTGGCTGGGGTGGACCTCAGCGCAGCCTCAAGTTGGGGCAGTCCAGGCCGCTGTGGGCAGCGCTGAGCCCGCAGCAAGTTCTCACCCTGACTTCCTTTCTCTCCCACTTTCCATCTGTCACCCGGCTTCAGGACTACGTGCAGGCCCTGACAGGCTTCTGCTATGATGGTGTCGAGGGCCTCATCTACCTGGCCCTCTTCTCCTTTGTCACAGCACTCATGTTCAGCTCCATCGTCTGCAGCGTCCCACACACCTGGCAGCAGAAGAGGTGAGGGGCTCGGAAAGGTCCTGGCGCCTGTCCCAGGCCACACAGCATACAGGATGTTTTAGGGACACCTTCTGGTTTGCCTTATGGACACCCCATGTCCTAGTCCCCAGAGGCATGAACAGACACCTTCTCACCTCTCAGCCTCTTCAGTGATGCTGAAGGGAGTATCTGGTGGGTCTGAAGGGAGTATCCCATCTCACAGCTGGAAAATTCAGCCTGGAAGCACTTCCAGCCCAGCTGACACATGAGTCTGGAGCAAACAGGAGACCCAGGGTCTCCTACTTCCTCATTCTGCTTCTGTGCTGATGCCCTTCCTCACTTCTGACTAGCCTCAAAATGTCTCATCCATCTCCCCAGGTGTGCAGGGCTGAGGGTGGAGAGACTCTCTGACTCACTGTAGGGACTTGGAACTCCTACAGGGAGGGCCCTAGGTAGCTGTGGCCTCCATGTCCCACTCAGCTGGGCAACCAGGCTGGCACCCTTGCCTCAGTCTCCCCAGTCAGTACTAGGCTGAGTGATGTTGGAAGTACCAGGCCTCTTCTCTTGCTTGGGTCCTCACAATGCGTCTCCAGGACCTACCACCAACCTTCGAATTTGGGGTACAGTTGCTTGTTGGTGGCCCAACCTGCATGGCAAGTAGCTCAGCTCAGAACTCTTTTCTTGGTTTGACTTTCTGCTCTGTTATTTTCTGTTGATGATAGTGATGGCTCTGGTGGTGACAGTGGTGGTGGCGGTGATGGTAATGATCGTGGTGATGATGGCAACAATGATGGTGATGATGTTGGTTGTAAGGGTTAGCAGTGGTAGTAACAATGGCAGCCATTAGCTAAGAGCACAGCCCTGGAACCACATGACCTCCCCTTGCATTTTGGGTGACTGCAGACAAGTTATTTTTACTACCCTGGTCCTCAGTTCTCCTAACTGAAATGGGGTTGTAAGAGAATACACCTCCAGGATCGGTGTATACCACTGCATATAAGGGCTCAGCCCTGGGCTTGGCTGATAATCAGCACTCAGCTTACCTCACTACAAGGACCGTGGTGAAGGAACTCTCTGCCCAAGGTCACCCGGCTGGTGTTGGGGAGTAGACGTGAACTCAGGTCTGATCCACCAGTGTCCTTACACCAGGCAGCCCAGCCTTGAGTCCCATGTAAGCCCAGGCATGATAAGCCTTGGGAGTGCAGAGGGAGTCCTAGCCCAGCTGCCCCGCCTCATCTTGCAGCTCCTGAATGGAGTAAACAGCAGAAAACCAGAGGGGAGTAGAGTAGGGAGGACTAGGCTGAGGCCACCCAAGGGTGCAAACTGGCCTGGGACTCAGGCTTTTTGGAGGAACACCTGCCTCTTGAGGCAGGTGGGTCTAGGGATTCAGATCTTCTGGGGGCTCAGGCCTTTGGGGGCTAAGCTAGGCCTGCAGAGCCAAAGGCAGGTACTCCACCTCCAAGCACTTCCAGAGTCCCCTAGGAGGAACTGTGACCCCTCTTTAAGCAGTATACCCATGTGTAGGCCCTGGCACAGGGTCAGCACCCCTGTCTTACAAAGCCCACAGTCCCTTAGTGTGGAGGTGACTGAGCCAGGATTGGAACCAGCTGTTTCCACACCAGACCCACCCCCACCCCCTATGGGTCTTGTGGCAGCTACCTCCAATCAGGCCCTGAGCCTGTCCTGGGTATCCTTTCCTGCAGAGGCCCGGACGAAGATGGGGAGGAGGAGGCTGCCCCAGGGCCTCGGCAGGCACACGACAGCCTCTACCGTGTCCATATGCCCAGCTTGTACAGCTGTGGCAGCAGCTATGGCAGCGAAAACAGCATCCCAGCCGCGGCTCACACTGTCAGCAACGCCCCGGTCACTGAGTACATGTGAGTCCTGTAGTTGGGCGCCAGGCAGGACAGGCAGAGCCAAGGCCCAGGGCAGGGACTGAGCAAGGGAGCTCACTTGGGGAATTGAGTGGACCCTGCAGGCCATGAGCTGTGGCTGACAGTGTGGATTCAGCCTGGGATAGTGAACGAGAAGGGGGAGGGCTGGAGTAGCACTGGTGCTGTAGCAGCAGAGGCCTACGCAAAGCCTAGGAGAGGTCACAGGCAGCTGGAGGGAGAAGGGGCCAAGAGACAGCTCAGGGGCTGCCCAGGCTTTGGGTGGGGCCAGCCTAGCATCACTGCCTCCTGCTCCCAGGCACACTTGAGTCAGGCTACTCAGTCAGGGAGAGGGTCTGGTCTATGGTGAGTGGGCACCCAGGCAGAAGAGAGCTCTAGTTGTACTGAGGTAAGCAGGTAGGCAAACTTGGACCCACTCCAAGCCCCTTGCTATTGGGCCAGGTTCATGGGACCCCTCCAAACCCTTGCTAGTGGGCAGCCTATAAGGTAGTGACCAGAATGATTGGGATGGACATGGAGTCTGCCCAGCTCCAGTGTGGGCCCTTTCCACCCGGAGCTGGGACCACAGTGGGCAGCCGTCGCTCAGCCCCTTCTCTCCTCATGCCACAGGAGCCAGAATGCCAACTTCCAGAACCCCCGCTGTGAGAACACCCCCCTCATCGGGCGTGAGTCCCCGCCGCCCTCAGTAAGTTTTGAAACAGGAGGCTGGGTGGGGGGCCTGGGCCCTGAGTAGGGGCGCTTCTCTCCTGCCTTGGTGGTCTGATGTGGCTCTCAAGGGCACTGCAGGCCCTGCAGGCAGCTGTGAACCTCCAGTGCTAGGGACCTTTGAGTGTCCAGCATGAGTAGGGGCTGGTGGACTCACAGGATCCTCTTAGCTGACCTTGAGGCATCTTGGGGCCAGAGTGGGCAGTATGGGGCCAGCTGCCTGGCAGGTCAGCTAAGCTCCGAGAGGCTCTTGGAAAGGGTCCTGACACCTTCCTTCCCAGTCTTGCATCTTTTCTTGACTCTTCCTGGACACAACCTGAGTCTCAGCCTGAAGCTGTTCCTGCCCTGGCATAGAGTATCCTATGCCCTGAGGGTGATACTTAGGGGTGAGGCACAGAGAAGAGGGAACAGGGTGGATTAGTACCACAGACAAGGAGCTTGCAGAGACTGGGGGTCCTGGCAGGCTTTCTTGGAGGTGTGGGCCACAAAGGACAGGGCCAGAGGCTGAAGGTTACCTTGCCTCAGAAATACCCGCCTGCATGGTCGCCCTGTTGTGCTCTGCACAGCAGAGCTGACCTGGGGTGACCTGAACCAGGGGCTGTGAGGGCTCCCACACTGTCCCATCACACTCAAGCTGCCCTCATTGACACTGCTCCGGCCCCCTATGGCCTGCTCCAGGCTGGGCCCTGTGCTGGCGTTGAGGCCACACTCTCTCTTTCTCTCTCCCTTAAACCCCTCCTACCCTGGGCCCTCCTAGCGCTATCTGGCTGCCCTGGACTCTGGCAGCCATGCGGGCTGGCAATTTAAGCCCATGGACAGTGCCCGAACGCTGTGGTGGCCGTGCCCTCAGAGTGACAGGTACTGACCTACCTCGGGTCCCCTGCCTGCCCGCCTGCGTCTCCATGCCTCATGCCCTCGCTCACTGCTACCTTTCACCAGTGCTGACCTTGGGGCCCATCTGATGTGCTTCAATGCCAGCTCAGCACAGCACCCACTGGGCAGCTCCAGGCCAGTGCAGGCCCATGAACTTTATGGCCCCAGCCTAGCCTCAGACACCTCTAGTGCTGCTGGCCCCAGACCTGTTGCCCTCATATCTGGGGCAGTGAGGCCCCTCCACAGAACCCTCCCCACTCCCAGCCCAGCTGCAGGTGGCCCTAGCCTGTCTTGTCACTCCCACACAGTTACCCATGTGTGTCTGCACCCTAGTGCCTGGGCTTGGGGGAGGTGAGCACAGGTGAGCTCAGACCCTGGGGTAGAGCCAGCAGACCTGGCCTTTGAGGTGCCACCCTGCATGTCTGAGAGCACATACAGGGGAGTGCATTCGAGTGCACAAGCTGCTCTCCACACCCTCCTGCTCCCCGACCCCTCCTGCATGTCCATGAATGGCACGGCTCCCTGGTGCCCGCTGCTTCCCAGCACATCCCCTGTGGTCACTGCAACCTTCTCCCTGCCAAGTATTCCGGGAAGGCTCTCAGGGACCAGGGGACATTGTCCCTTATGATCTGGAAACTGTGTGTGTGGTGTGGGGACATGAGTTGCTGGAGATGGGTGGGGTCAGCTTGTGACTCCGGGGTCAGCTAGCCAGTTTCCTTACCACTGGCAATATTGGTACCTGCCTTTGTCCCAGTAGGCGTGGGACCCTTTACACACTGCCTGGCTCTTATCCTGGCCCTCCACTGGTGTTCATCGTGAGCACACTCACATGTGTATGCTCTACTCAAGGCCTCCATGCTTCAGATTGGGTGGTTACAAGGTGGTCGAGATGTGCAGGCCGCCCTTGCCCCCAGCTGCCTCTGCCCCTGCATCCATGGAGGAGTCCACAGTTTGGTTCCCAGCTGAGTAGGCATTAATATTACCTAACCTGAGGGGTCTGTGTAGCTTGGGGTCCTCCTTACTTGGGGGCTTGGGGCAGAGCAGTTGTGAGAGACCTTATCACTCCTTGTACTTGGATCTATGGCCCTGCCAGTCAGTTCCTCAAGGACCATGAAGCTTCCTTGAACATAGCCTGACCCCACCTTTGCACCTTGGTTGGCTTCTTGCAGAGGGAGGAGGCCTTGCTGTGGCCTCAGCCTAGTTCTGGTAGGCAGCTGGAGTGTGGTCTTTCAAGGTCCTGGGTATGTGGGGTACAGTTGGGGAACCTGCAAGTTCTGGCTTTTGGGAAGGCAGAACTCTGCCTGGCCTGGCCCCCAAATACCAGCAGTGGGAATGGGGCTGAGGTGCTCAGCTTATTGGGGAAGAGGTTGTTCCCTGTCCTGAGTCCGGGGGCCTGGGGACCAGACCTCTGCTCCTGAGGCCAGCTCCTGCTCAGGAGTCCAGCTTTGCAGCTGTGCCACCGTACTGTCCTGTCCTGCTCCTGGGGGTGCTCTGGCTCACCCCACTGAGGCCCTGCTACGCTCAGTGCCTTGCTGACCACCTGCCTCCCCTTGTCTTCCTCCAGTACACCTCCAGCATGAGAGCCAAATACCTCGCCACGAGCCAACCTCGCCCCGACTCCAGCAGCAGCGGCCACTAGACTGCCGGCCAGCTACCTGCCCATGTGCCAATCACCCTACTCCTCCCTGTGCCAGCACTGCCGCTTACTCCGTGGCCATCCGCCGGACCCTCCACACCTACGCCAGGCCCACTGTGGGCACCTCTGCAGCCCCCCTTCCCTTCCTGCAGGGGTGTGGAGATACCCAGCATGAGTCCCAGGCTGGTGGAGACACAGGTCTCTGGCCCATACTCTGTCCTTGGGTTGCACACCTGGACACCCGGCCCTCCTGTCCTCCTCTGGGCCAGGCCCCCCAGTGCTGTGTCCCTGATGCTTCCTCTGCAGCACGTTCACCTTCTGGACCCCACAGTCTCCATGGCTCACCCTCACCTGTGCTTCCCTCCTGCAGCTGCTGCTTGTCCCTCACCTTCGATGCTTCTGCGCATCCCCTTCTTAGTTCACAGGCACCGGCTTCTGAAGGGACAGCAGCGTGTCACTGTTCGCCCTCCTGTGGCACCTCCATGAGCCTCTGCAGCTTCTCTCACCCCACCTGACCACAGGTCCCCATCCTACAGTTGCCAGAAGCTTCCTGGGGGAGTGTCCATTTTCTCTGCCCCTCCCAGCATTATTCTCTCCCTCAGTGCCGACCCCGGCCCATGGCACCAGGCCCCCAAAATGGCAGGACAGATGTTCCATGCCAAGCCCAGGTCACTTGCCCAGTGCCAGCTCCCTTCTTGGTGCCAAATCCCTTCTCCTAACCCCAGAGACCTGGCAGCTTCCTCTGGTTCGTTTTTTTTGCACTGACCACATTTGTCATCTCTAGGGCGGGCAGGCCTGAGGGCCAAGCAGCTCTCTCTCCTCAGTTCCATTTCCACCAGGACGGTGCCATGTCCTAGAACCCAGCTGTGGGACAGGACCGAGCTGGCTGTGACTGAGCCTTTGGCCCCTGCCGCCCCTTTTGGGACTAACCACTAACCTCACCCCAGCCTTTGCTGGCACCCTACCAGCGAATGTGACCCCGAGACAAGGCCTGGGACAGCTGGCTGGGAGTCGGACTGAAGTAGCCATTTCTTCTCGGGGTGCTGCTGGGGTGGGGCTGTGACCATCAGGCAGCCTGAAGGTCCTGGAGACCTCTCCCTGGACCGGTGCTGCCCCAGGAGGACCATGTCCTCAGGAACAAATGTCCCTGGGGCTGTTGGAGGTCCCTACAACCTCTGTCCCTCCCTGTGAAGTGGGAACAAGGCTTCCCTAAGGTGCTTTTGGCTTTAGTGTACAATGTTTGCTGAGTTTACTGCCGTGAGGTTGGAGCCACCTCCACACCAGGACGAGAAGGTTCTTCAGCCCCAGCCCTGGCCTGGCCAGCTTGAAGTGAAGAAGCCAGGCCGGGAGTAGCAGCCAGCCAAGGTCCCACAGGGAGTGGGCAGTGGCCCTGCAGTTTACAGACCTGTGGGCTCTTCCCAGAGCAGTGGGCAGTGCCCTTCCCTGCGTGGCCTGGGAAGAGGCTATCTTCCTTTCTTCCTTGAACCCATTCTTTATGCTGGTGTCTGGGACCAATAGGATGGGTGGGGTGAGCACCAGGTCATATCTTCCCCAACCTGAGGGGCAGCCTCTGCCCTGGAGGGAGTGGGGAGGGGGACAAACTCAGGGGTGTCCCAGGTGGCCTGGGTCCCCAGCCTGGAATCTGAGCCCCCAGGCATGTCCAGACCTCACCAGAGGGCACTATGGCCTGGGCCCCCAGCAGCCACGCCAACCTGCCTAGTCTTTCCTCTGGGTTCTACCCAGATTGTGGGTCAGGAGGGAGGCACCAGGGTGTCTGCCATGCCTGCTGCCACCGCTCAGAAGCACAAACTGGGCTGCCCACAGTGGCTGCGGCAAGGCCGCCAGCAATGTGAATGTACATAGCATGAGAGGCGGCACCACCCAGGAGGGGTGGCCCTATTTCGCCTCGGGAGTCCCACCGTCATGTGCTTGTGTGCCCGCCTCGTCTGTGACTTCACCCAAGTTCTCACCAAGGTTGAACAAAGGAAAAAAGGGTTCAAACCCAAGCCTCAGTCCATGGAGGGGAAGTAGGTCCTGCCATTGGGTTTTTTTTGTTTTTTTTTTTTGGTCTAAGTTTTTGGGACCTCCTTCCTAACCACCCTCATCCCAGTGAACTTCTCCACATTCACTCCCACCCCTGCACCAGTGGGCCTTGCTCCCCTTGGGTCCTGTGGCATCTTGGGGGGAATGGAGGCCTTGGGCTGGGAGAGAGGGGCCTCAGGCCTCTGATGGGCTGGGTGAGCAGGAGGTGGGTCCAGCAGGGGTCCCTGGCTGAGGGGGCTCCCTATGCAGGTGTCCACTTCCCCCAGGGTCTTCCTGGCCTAGTGTGGCAGGGTTTGGGTAGGGGGAGGGTCAGATTGGAAGCCCCTGCCTTGTCCTGCCACATCCTTCCACCCCATCTCACTATGCAATTCTAGTCCAAGCACCATTCCCTCCCTCCTCCAACACCCCAGCCCAGCCCCAAGAGGGGTGGGTGGTTGGCAGCCCCCAGGCCCCAGCTGGGGTGTGGACAGGAAACAGGGCCTTGGGGGAGGGGGGTTGTTCTGTTTAACCATGATGGTTGTGTGCCGTACCACTTTATATTTGTTATATATAATAAATCTATATGATTTTTGTTAAGCCTCTGAACTCCAGCTCCCATCCTGGCCCTTGCACCCACCCCTGAAGTGTGAGTTAGTGTCGCCAGTGGGGAACTAAGACCTGGGCTGGGTGTCATTTTTCCTCCAACCTCCTTGGGGCCATGGCTGTATGTGCTGTCGCTGTGTTTTCAGTTTTTTTAGACTGGGTTTGGGGGTTGATTTTTATTTCTTTGGGGGCTTTATTTTTCTTGGCAAACTAAAAATCTTGTCCATGTAATTTCTGTGGTTTCTATTCAGCTTGGGTTTCATGTTTTAAAATAAACACATTTTAAAAAAATAGACTTTTCCTGAGGTGTTTTGATTCACACCCAAATCTCTGGGCAGGGTAGCTGCTTGCTGGGTGCCAGAGTGCCACTCTGGTGGGGACCTACCCAGGAGACCAGGACCACCAGTTTGGGGAGTGGTGGGGATCAGGGCTGTGAGGAGTGGGACAGGTGGAGTCTAAGGGAGCAGGTCTATTGCAAAACACCCACCTGTAAGAACCTGCTCAGTGCCAACCTGCATCATTTAAGGTTAACTAGACTCCTATCCGGTGGACCCCCCACAGTGAACCTCTGAGACGGGCAGTGTGGGCACCATCCCCTTTTTCCAGATGAGTAACAACGTCTAAGAAAATTTATGACTGAGTGGCCACCCAGGGGCCACATGCAGTGCTCCCTGGAGGTGTCAACAATGCCCCTCCCCCTTCCAACTCCAGCAGAACGCACAAATGTAACTTCATAAAACATAAAAGTGACCACAAAAGATTTGATGTAGGTAAGGAAGCTGGAGTCTCCAGTGTGGCTGCTTCTAACTCTCTCATCAAGGGTTGTGGTTTCGAGTCTCGTGTTGGGTGGATGTCTTATTGCCAGAGAGAGGTATTGCAGCTACAGCCCGAGTGTGGGAACACAGGCAAGCCCCAAACACAATCACACATGTACCCAGGTGATGTGAACACAGAGGGAGCTCTGGGTGCTGTGGCCACCGTTAAGGAATGTCACCAGTTGCCAGAAGAGATAAGGAACAGATTTTCCCCTAAAGTCTCCAGAGAGAGAGTAGTGTGGACTTGCTGATACTTCATTTTTAGCCTACAGAATTGGATTTTGGACATCTGACCTCCAGATCCATGAATACATTTCTGTGGTTTTAAGCCACCAAATTTGTTACAAAGGCCATAAGAAATTGAGTACAGGAAGTAGTAAGTGTTAATGAAACGAACAGATGCGCTCCATGCAGATATGAGTCCACTTAACTGTGGCCTGGTGTCTCTAGTCCAACTGCACTGTCCATGCTGACTAAAAGGGAGGCCCAGATCTGTCACCGACCTCAGCTTTCTTTCCAGAAGTCCAGTGGTTTTTACCCCAAATGCACCTTTGAACAATTAAAGTGGAGGTACTATGGGGGTCATGTATGTCATTTTTAAAACTCCTTGGATGATTCTAATGTGCAGTTGGGTTGAAAACTGCCTCGGCCAGGCTCTTCATGGACGCCGGCTGATCTCATGACGACCACCAAGGCTTCAAAGTGAATGGCTTCAGATTGGCCAGGAAGCTAGTTAGAGCCTGAAAAGAAGGCATCTTGGAATGTCTCAAAGGCTGGGAGACCCTGCTCCCCCCACCTCCACCCAAGGTGGTTTCCCAAGTGATGATAAACTATGGATTAGGTTCTCCCAACCCTCACCCATACCCATGTGGTGATCCAGGATGACAATGCAGATAACCAGATGGGAGGAGCTAGACCTTCGAGAAAGAGAGTCTGGGTAGCAGCAAAACACTGGGATGGGCCCGGAGCTCAGGAGACAGGTGAGGAATGGGCCGCAGCTGCAGAGAACCAGGAATCCGCTCCAAGAGAGACGAGCAAGTGGAGCTAGATATGCAGGTGGTTCCATGTGGCATAACTGGGAGGGTGCCTCGCCTCATGCAAGCCCTAGAAACATTTTCCTAAAAAGGCATAGGGGCCTGCCCAGGATGGGCCCTCTACACCCTTGCTCTTGGGGCCAGGAGAATGAGCAGAGGTCTAGCTGAGAGGGATAGGGTCGCAAACATTGGAAGGTTGTCAAAGCGATTTTGCTGTAAATGTTAACTTTGAAATCAAAGTATACATTCACATTGTAGCAGGTGTTAAAACTTTTAGAATTTTAATTTTTTTTAAATAGCACTTTAATGCCCTTTATCCCATTTGTTTCCTACAGAACACCCTTTTCCATCATGCGACTTGTTTTTTAATTTAATTTCTCCCCTTGGCACTGCTATCTACATTTCATCTCTTTCTATCATCCTGCCCTCTCTGGGGGCTCTGGGATCTGTAGATTTGTCTTTTGTTAGGTAGAAACAATGGCTGCCTTAAGTGCAGTAATTATTGCCTGTTGTTTCAATCTCCTTTCAATCTCTGTTTCAATCTCCTCAATCAGCTTTCAATCTCCCTGATGAACTGTGCTCTAGAAATGACTTAGGGAAACTTTTTCTATTTCTTTTTTTTAATTTATTTTTTATTTAATTATGCATACAAAAATTGAGGTATAGGCCAGAGGTGCTGGGGGTGAAATGATTCACCAGAGACAGAGTGGGGAGCAGAACAGGCAGATTGACTAAAATACACTGCTGAGGGGAGCAGCAGTCGCGGCAGGAGAGGTCTGCTGCACCATGTGGGTCAGCTCCCTGGCTGGGAATGGAACTCACACTGCAGTGTCTGGGGATAGCTTGATAGTGCTGAGACTTAACCCCTTGTGCCAATAGAGAGGCCCAAAACTTGCTTTTTCTTCCATTTCTTTTTTAAAATTGTGGTTTGTTTGATCTTGCATTGCTTCTTTTAAGAGATAATTCTTTGTTCTCTTGAAATAGCTTTTTGGCAAGGATAATTATGCCTATCAGTAGAAAAAAAAATGAATTATCTGACAGTCACACTGTCATTCAATAGGGTGACCAGGAGTTACTTTGTGTGACTATTCAAATTTAAGCAGGAATTGAGATTTAAGATTTAGCATACCACATCAGCTACACTACACTTCAAGATAATATATGAAAGTATGTATTTTTTATATATTAATAAAGCAAAACAATTTGTCAACCCACTCATCTGAATTGGAACAATATCACCATCTTTGGTGTTTTCTCTGTGTTCTCACACTTGATAACTCTTCCCTCATGCCCAAATAAAATGAATGTTCTGGATTTTTTTAATGTCAGTTGCTTGCATTTTCTTTAGATGCTCATCCCATTTTTAAATGGTCAAATAATATATTGTTTTAATCCCTCCAACCTTACACATAAATGGGTTCATGCTTGATGTCTTCCCCAGTATGTTTTTATCCATCTAGAGTGAATTTGTGATATTCTTCCTTAATTGTGTGTGTCGCTATAGTCTTCTTTTCACTGTTGTATTGTATTCCTGGGAATTACTGTTTCACATTTTCTTCCTCCAGTCCTTTTTTAATGGACATTTGTCTCTATTTCACAGTGGTAAAACATGACGCTTCTTTAACAGACTGGTCTGTGTTTCCCAGGCACAATCACAAGACGTGCTTCAGGGCGTGTGCCTGGGTGCAGGCTGGGTGACATGGGTTTGTCTACATAAGGCTTGACTAGATAAGATCAAACCACATCTCCACATGTTTGCAGCAACTCACACCTTCAACCTCGGTATAAGAGAGCTCTCTTCAATCTTCATCCTTGCAAACATTTGCTATTTTTATGTGCAGTTTAAGCCTTAATAGGCTCCCTGAGGGCCCCTCTGGTGGCGCAAGGGGTTAAACACAGCACTATGAAGCTATCCGCAGCCACTGCAGCACAAGTTCAATCCTCGGCCAGGAAGCTACCCACATGGTGCAGCAGACCTCTCCTGTCACGCCCACTGCTCCCCTCAGCAATGTATTTCAGTCAAACTGCTGTTCTGCTCCCCACCCTGTCTCTGGTGAATCTCCCCACCCCCACACCTCTGGTCTACACCCCAGCTCTTGTATGTATAAATAAATAAATCTTTAAAAAAAAAGAGTGGATCAATATGATAAAGATATGATAAAGATATATCACAAACCAAAAACCCATATAATACTCAATGGTGAAGAACTGAAAGCTGTCCCCCTAAGATCTGGCACAAGACAAGGATGCCCACTGTCACCACTTCTGTTTAACTTACAGGTTTTGGCCAGAGCTATGAGACAAACACAGGAAATAAAGTGAATCCAAATAGGAGAAGTGAAACTATCACCATTTTCAGATATTGTATATAGATCCAAAGACTCCATCAATGTTTTTAGAAATAAATGAATACAATGGTATTCAAAAAGTAGCAGTCTGTAAGTGCCCCCCAGTTGCAAAAAAGGCTAATTCAGGCCTTTGTTGATTCAGGCCCAGGTAGCTGGTAACCACACTTTTGATCTATATCAGTTTTTTCCTGCCAAGTGCTGGGGGGTGAGGGAGGAGTCCTTACTCCATTATGAGAGCAGGAAGAAATCAACAGTCTCCCCAGGAATCTCGAGAAACACCTTCTTTACTAAGCCCCTCCTTTGCTCCCACATCTGTGGCTCTTACCTGCAGAAACACTTCTTCAGTGCCCAACATGACCTGACATGGACTCTATGTCCTTCGGATCCAGGCCCCACACTGTCACACATAAGCACTCCTGGCTTCCAGCCACAGTTTCTGTTGCCCCACAGTTCCACACCCAGCACCTCTCCCCAATAGCCCTAGAGGTCACTTACTCTTCTGCCTTCTTCCTGTTTCAGCAGTCCAGGTTAAACTCTGAGCCTCTCCTCTGAGAGGCTCTGATCTGAGAATAATGTTTTACACATGACTATTTGGTCCTTAAATAAATCTTGTTTCCTCTTCCTCCTATGAATTTGATTTCTCAGAGTCTTTGACAGTTTGACAGTTGCATTCCTTTGACTCTCCTGCTTGTCCTAGGGAAGTCTCAGCTCACTGAGTCAAACTTCTGGGCAGGTTAATGATGAACTCAAGAACCCCTAAGTGTGCAGGATCAGAGCTAGGAGAGTGAGGGGTATCTGGGTGGGAAGAAACATCCAAGATTGGAAATGGCTGGAGAAGACAGGACTGACAGAGACAAGGCCAATGCTTGAGCACTCCCAAGGGGCAAATGTTAAGAATTGGTGAATTAGAGCGCCACCGTGTGGTGATCAAGGCAGTCAGAATAGTGCCATCAGTAAGGACCAGAGAGGGAACACCCAGGAAAAGTTTTGGCCTCCTATCCAGCGAAGCCCTTTCTTTCTCCTACACTTCTGCAATTCCATTCCTTCATCAACCTCAGTTCAAAAGCCATTGCCTCCAGGAAGGCTCCCCTACTTACATAGTTGATACTCAGTCCCCCTCCTTTGCCCACCCATCATATCTTTAATACCTCACTCATTTTTGCCACATTTTATCCTGTGGTCAGTCTTATGAAATAAATAGCAACTCCTTTAGAACAAGACCAGTATCTTTCTCCCCTATTTTATTTATACTTCTCTTTGAAAAACCCAGTTATAAAAGGAGGAAGAACTCACAGTCAATTCCAAAGAAAATAAGGGAAATCCTGAAGGCACAAAAAAATTGGGCCAAATCCAGGGTGTCTTGGCTGCACAACAGCACGTTAATTTCAGATCAGAGGGTTGCATGTTCGAAGTGATATCTGGAATAGGGTTATGGATTTTCTCTTTAGCAAAACTGGGATGAAGAATTCAGTGGCCAGCCTCTTCCCATTTACTTCCAAACTTGAACTTTTCCCCTACCTTCTCAGTCCAAAGGGACTTCATATGAACAAATCAGCAATGGACAGGCACTTAAACATGGTTAAAGAGCAATCTGGAAAGAAAGAAAAACTTACAAGAGCTAACATTTACGTTCTTGTTTGCATCTTCATCAGCAATGACCTTATGTAGACTATGCTTCAAATAAAACATTCAGATGACTTTAGAAAGAACATCAAAACAGGGTATGAAGAGAATTTGTTAATGAATTAACTCTGGTGTGAAAATAGTTTTATTGGCTTTCTGGACAGACCAGGGGTAGCAGTCTCCCTGGGTAGATGTTTGTCATCTTGATGAAATCAATTTCCCAACCTCTCCCCTTCTCTCTCTCACTCATAGTTTTGTCCGTTTTCTCTGAAGTACGGGAACTACAGACCTGAGGGTTTCTGACACTGAGGAAATAGTATCTATCTGGTTGATCTTTGGCTCAAGAAGTGTGGCCTTTCCAGTACTTATCCTCCTAAAGTCAAAGTCCGCTTAATTCTTCGCTTCCTAGTCAACCTTCCCATTTACTTCGTTCTTACATCTGTTCCTTATGAACTCATTCCTACTCATGTTCCTTTTTTGTATCTCTTCAATCAAGACAATGGCTTCTCAGCTGTGCTATGGTCTTTATTAACCGGCCAGAAAGCTTGCAACAAAATCAGCACTCGCACTCGATTTACAGATGGAGGCTTCATTATAGCCAAGAACGAAAACCACTACGGAAGATTGCTTAACGGTCCCCCGCTGCTCACCTCCAATCAATAGATACTAACATCCTTGAGGGCTTTTAAACTGCAGCTTCTCATTTTATAAGGAGACCCATCAGGTGGGAAATTATCTCCATTTTCGGGCTGCCAGCGAAGGCCCGCAATCCTCTGGCCTCGCTCCGCGAGAGCCCGGGGTCCAGGCACGGGTGTCCCCGAGCCCTCTGGGAAGTGGAGTCCTTCCGCCGGGACCCCCGAAACTGCCGCGGCGCCTCCAAGTGCGCAGATGCGAGTCTGCACGGAGCCTCGGCCTCGAGCCCATTGTCTCGCCGCAGCTCCGGGGCTGTGAGGGCGACTACGTCCTCCGCGCCTCCCTCCCGAAGCGCGGCCTCGCGGGAACCCCGCCCTGGGCCGCGGCCGGGCCCGCCGCCGTCCACGGGTAAGAGAAGGCCGGGCCTGAGCGCGGTTCTCCGCGGCCGGCCCCTCGGCGCGCGCGGCTGTGAGGCCCGCCGCCCCCGCGCCGCGCTCTCGGGAGGGGCCTCCGCGGGGAAAGGGTTGCGCCCCGGCGGCACCCCGACCCCACCCGCGGGCCCTAGAGGAATCCCGCGGGGGGGCCCCAGCGGGGTCCCGAGCTGGGCTTGCGGGCTTAGCGGGGAGCGAAGGGGCGTCCCGGAAGTGAAGTTGAAGCTCAGCCCTCGGGGGAGCGACCTCGGGCGCGGGGAAGGGGCGTGCGCGCCGGGGGATTCTGGGAGCGCGAGTCCGGGGCTTGGCGGCGCGGCCCTGCGGCGCGGAGAGCGCGCGCGCCCCCCGCTGGTGGGGCCTTGAACCTGGTCAAGCCTCCCGGAACCTTAAGGGATTTCACCTGCAGGCTAGAGAGAAAAGATGGCGTCAGTAATTAGCTTATTCCCCTTATGTGCTTTGCTCTATTAAATTTTTTTTAAGATTTATTTATGTATACAAGAGTTGGGGTACAGGCCAGAGGTGTGTGTGTGGGGTTGGTGGAGGTGAGAGGATTCACCAGAGACAGAGTGGGGAGCAGAACAGGCAGATGGACCGAAAGCATTGCTGAGGGGAGCAGCGGGCGGGACTGGAGAGGTCTGCTGCACCATGTGGGTCACCTCCCCGGCCGGGGATCGAACTCGTGCTGCAGTGGCTGCGGACAGGTTCATAGGTTGCGTCTCAACCCCTGCGCCACCAGGGAGGCCCTGCTCTATTGAAGTTTTGGGTCCTGCTTGTATTTGGGGGCTGGTGCCTGGGGTTCAGCTCCGAACGTGCAGGGGGTTCCCAGCCTATACATTTTCAGGGTCTTGGAGCAGGATTGAGGAATTGACTATATAGCAACTCCATCCATCTTGTGTTTATGAATTTTAAGGATGAACTAACTGTGGGATCTTTGCTTACGGTAGTTACTGCCACCAAAACCACAGGCCACATTATGAACATTTTGTGTTTTAGCCTCTCCTGGTAGTTTCTTCAGGGTCTGGGGTCCACAGTTGGCTACCCTGATTTCTCTCCTGATATGGCATGTAGTGACTGATCTTGGAACTCCAGAGGACCATCCTCCACATGTAGAAATTAATTTAACCTAAGTAATAAAGGCTCCAAGCAAAGTAGAATTATTTCGGAGGACCTAGAAATGTTTCAGAGTAAGTAATCTCCTAGGAGAAGCAGGAGTCAATTCTAGAGGAAGGTAAACCTAACTTAAATCTCGCTCCAGAGCTTCAGGTAGAGCCGAAAGATACACAAAGAAGCAGTTTCTGTATTGCTGAGAAGCCCATGTCCATCTCACCTGAAACAGTGAATAATAAAGTGAAATCACAGCAATAACTGGACAAGGAAGAGAAGCTAAGCATGGATTATCTGGCCATTGATATTGAGGAAGAAGGTAAGAATTACTGAAATAAACATAGACTTAAAAGAGGGGAAATACCCTTGGTGAGGATGAAAAGGTCTGGTGCTACTACATGGGAAACAGACATCCAGGAGAAGGACCCAAAGTAGAGAAACTCTCAGTAAACTACCATGTTTGGAAATACTAAGTAGACTTCTTCTAACACATTCTGTAGTCTCACATACCTCTTTCAGCATGTCTATTCTCATCCACATCCCCCCTGAGAATATTTCTTAATGCTTCCCTTTGTGATAAAAGGTGGTCACACTTTTCCACCCATGACAGATTATTCCAAAAGGTTCTTGGACCTGTGAGTTTAACTTTTTGGTCAGAGCACTTTGACTTTATTGTCTTACTCTACCCTCATCAGAGCTTTTTAAGTAGGTAGAATAGGTCTCAGGTATATAATTCAGCTGCCTTGTGATAGTTTTTGTCCTGGTGAATTTGGAAGTGGTAAGAGAAAGTTTACTCCCTTCATAGATTTTTTCCCAAAGATTTGTTTTATTTATTTATGCATACAAGAACTGGGGTGCAGGCCAGATGTGCGGGGGGTGAGAGGATTCACCAGAGACAGAGTGGGGAGCGGAATAGGCGGATTGACTGAAATACACTGCTGAGGGGAGCAGCGGGCGAGACAGGAGAGGTCTGCTGTGCTACTTGGCCAACTCCCCCGGGCAGGGATCGAACTCAGGCCTCAGTGGCTGCGGACAGCCCCTTAGTGCTGAGTGTCAACCCCTTGTACCATCAGGGAGACCCACCCTTCATAATTTTTTCCTACTCCTCCAGCCAAGACTACTGAGGATACTTTCCAGTCCCCAAAACAGAGCATAGAAAAAATGGAACCTACTATTGAGCTCCTTCCTGTTGAGTTCCAGGTGAGTTTGAGTTTAATTTCCTTACCCTGAAATCTTATCTTGGTGTTTACAGTATATCCTTTTTTTTTTTTTTTTTTCCGTTTATCTTGCTTTAGAGGTCCAAGGAAATCCAATCTGAAGAACTGAACCAAAGTTTTTTTTCCTTGAAACTTGAAGCTCTTAGGAAAGCTCAGACGAGTACATTAAATTTGGGACTAATCTGTGTGGGTGGTATTTTAAACTATGAAACTGTGATCACTAAAGGAATAAGTGTAGAGATACAACAAATGAGATCCAGTTACTAAGTCCAGAAGCTCTCAAATACTTAAAAGGCAGCAACCAGGAAAGGAGACTGAAAAGATGTGGCCAGTTAATCATGATCAACAAAGTATACTCACATGACTATCATTATAATAAAGTATGAATCTTATGAAACAGTTGACCATTTTCAATTTAAATTCAGCACATTCAGAACAACTTTAATTACAAATAGATAATAAAAAATCTAAAAGTCATGAAAGTACAGAGAAAAAAGAAGCCTCTACTAGAACAACATGATTACCTATATATATATTTAGGATATCCAGCTAAATTTCTATAAAATCTCAGAATATTTTAGGAATCAGTGTAAATTTCATACTTGAACCTTATTCCATCTACAGCACAATCAGTAATTAACATTTGGTTATCATTCAATGATTCATTTATATTAGATTTTTTTGGTAAAATATTTAAGTGGTGGAAGAGTAAATAGTATAACCTTAGGGTCAGACTGCCTGGGTCCAAATCTCAGATCTGATCCTTACATTTGCAAGTAATGTTAATAATAATATTTACCTCATATAGTTATGAGAGAGAGTTCATTGAGCGAACTTAGATTATAGAAAATAAATTATAAATGATAGCTATTATATTCCCTTACACAGACTAATATTCATGTATTTTAGAATATTATACTAAAATAGTTTTTAAAAAAGGGTTAACCTTCAGATTAAAAATCACTTCCTCTTCTAGATTGTTCTCTTTTCTCAGGGATTACCAATTCCTCTAAAGAGTATGCTTGTTTTCCAGGAATTAGTGACAGTCAAGGATGAGGAAATGGATTTTACCCATGTGGAAGTGGAACAGCTGAATTCTGCCCATAGGTACATGGGCCTGGATATGAAGGTGGAGAATTGTGGGAGCCTGGTATTTTGGGGTAAGGAAGTAATTTTGTAATGCAAATTACTTACTTTGACATAAACTTCTTCATGAAACAATGTCATCTAAAATACCATAGTTTTGCTTCAGATTCAGAGGGCCCTGATCATTGACCACTGTGAGCTCAGAATTGGGTTTCTTTTCTCGTTTGGTAACTAAAAGTTCACCATATGTGGAACTGAAAAAGGACAGCTTCAAGTTATATTGATTTTAAGACTTACAAAGCTACAGTAATTGAATCTTTGTCATGTTGGTGAATGGGTAATGTTCAGTACATGAATGGACTAAAATAGAGCAAAAGGAGACCCACACATACATTGTTAATTAATTTTCAACAGAGGCAAAAGCAATTCAATGTTAAAATGAGAATCCTTTCAATTAATATTGCTGGAACACATTGACATCCATGTGCACAAAAAAAAAAAAAAAGAAGAAGAACCACCTCAATCCATATGCCCATATAGAAAGTAACTCAAAATGGATTACACACCATAAAGGAAAAACTCAGCTCTTCCCCTCCTGTGCATTGCTTCCCTGGGTGTGTTTCCTTTATCTTTTCACATACCACACATCACTTTTAACACTTCTTTTTTTTTTTTTTTTTTTTTTTTAAAGATTTATTTATTTATTTATACAAGCACTGGGTACAGTCAGAAGCGCAGGAGGGTGAGAGTATTCACCAGAGCCAGAGCAGGGAGCAGAGCAGGCAAAAGGACCGAAGTACACTGCTGAGGGGTGCAGCGGGTGGCAGGAGAGGTCTGCGCGCCATGTGGGACCCTCCTCTGGTGGCCAGGGAGCAGCCCGGGATATAACCAGCGCTGCAGAGGCTGCGGGCATCTTTGCAACCCAGCGCTCAACCGCTGCGCCACTGGGGAGGGCCCACTTTTAACACTTCTATTAGATATATGCAGGGTTTTCCCTACACCAAGCAATTCTCTGTGACACCAGTTGGGTGTCTTATAATTTAACTCAAGGCTGATACCATCTACCTGAAAATATTGTCAGAGTCCCACAGGTTAATCAGTTAGTCCCAGGAGGCTGCCCCCTTCTATATTTGCAAGTAATAGGTTCTCAGGTTACCTGTGAGGTTATCCACATCCTCTGTCACAGACCTAAATATAAAACCTAAAACTAAAAACATCAGAGACAATTTTTGTTACCTTTTGTGTGCAAAGTTTTATTAGATATCATGCCAAAAGCATGATCCAGTAAAACTATTTGCATATCAGGTTTGCTTTGTTAGAGGTTTTTAATCTTGGATCCAAATTCTTGCTGGATATAGAGCCATTCAGATTATCTTATTTCATCTTCTTTTTTTTTTTTTTTAGAAAATAATTTTTTAAAGATTTATTTGTTTATGCATACAAGAGCTGGGGTACAGGCCAGAGATGTGGGGGGTGAGAGGACTCACCAGAGACAGAGTGGGGAACAGAACACGCAGACTGAAACACACTGCTGAGGGAAGCAGCAGGCGAGACAGGAGAGGTCTGCTTCGCCATGTGGGTTGGTTGCTCCCTGGCTGGCTGGGGATTGAATTCGTGCTGCAGGGACTGCAATTGCTTCATAGTGTGGTGCTTAACCCCTTGCACCACCAGGGAGGCCCTCTTCTTTTTTTTTTTTAAAGATTTATTTATGCATACAAGAACTGGGGTACAGGCCAGAGGTGTGGGTGGTGAGAGGATTCACCAGAGACAGAGTGGGGAACAGAACAGGCAGACTGACTGAAATATACTGCTGAGGGGAGGAGCAGGTGAGACAGGACCTGCACCATGTGGGTAGTTCCCTGGTTGGCCCAGGATGGAATTTGTGCTGCAGAGGCAGCGGACAGCTTCACAGTGCTGTGCTTAACCCCTTGAGCCACCAGGAAGGCGCATCTTATTTCTTCTTGAGTGAGATCTGGGAATGATTTACCATCTTTCATTTCTGATATTGGTACTTTGTGTCCCTGGTTTTTCTGTCCTGGTTTTCTTTGGAGTTTAACAATTTCATCGATCTTTTCAAATAACTAGCTTTTGATTTAATTGATTATTGTTTTCTGTTTTTAATTTTATTGATGGTTTTGTCTTTATTAATTTATCCTTTTGTTAACTTTGTGTTTAATTTGCTCTCCTGTTTTTACTTAAGGTAGAAACATGATCTTTATATAAGATTTTCCTTCTCTTCTGGTGCCATTATTAACTCATCAATCATTTCTGTCCATTTCCTCTGTCTCTTTTCTCCTTTTGGGACTGCAGTTATCCAGTGTTCAAGAATTTGATATTATTCCATAGATTAGATACTTTCTTTTGTTTGTTTTTCACTTTTTCCCTTTTCATATTTTAGTTTGGTAATTTCTATTGACCCTTTACAAGTTTACTGATTTTTAGTTTTGTTGACTACTGATGCACCCATAAAGACATTTTTCATCTCTGTTACCATGGTTTTTTCGTTTCTAGCATTTCCATTTGATTTTCTCTTTTAGTTTCCATTTCTCTGCTAAAATTCCCCAACTGTTAATGCATATTGTCCACCTTTTCCACAGTTCTTTTACATATTAATCATAGTGATTTTAAGTCCCTGCATAGTTCTGATATCTGAGTAATCATTGTTTCTGGTTCTTTTGATTACTTTGGTTGCGGTTTTATACAATCAGATTTGAATGAGGCTGGGGAATAGTACATGGAGAGAGGATATAAGCAAACCCCTTATAAGGTTGTTATATTAGTAACAGGCAAGATGTGATGGTGGCTGAATTGGGGTCGTAATAAGTGGAGAGGGGTAGTACAGAATGGATTTGAGAGAGATTTGGAGTTATAGGCCATGAAACTTGGCGATTTGTTTGTTGTGGTTATTAGGGTAGAAGGAAGAATTCAATATGATTTTTGAAATTCTGACATTCAACTAGAAAAAAATGGAGGGGAGCTTTTATGAGGATTAGCTGTGTTAACATATCTACACTTTTAGAATCATGGATTACACATAATAAATACTGTAATTATTTGCCATGAATAATGTTATATTCAGAACATATATTAAACTTTGTGTACCATCATATTCTAAATTTATGAAAATCATGGCAGCATTAAAAATATATTTTACTCAAACATTGGTTTTATTTCTATTATGAGATAAAAAGATCTTAAGAAAGGTATCTTGCCCATCCCATGTTGCCCCATTATTTGTATTATTTGTGTACAACGCAACTTATACAGTATATATTTAACATGTGCTTGCTCTTTGCCAGCACTATGATAGACCCTGAGAAATACCATGAACAAAAGGTGTGATTTCTACCCTTGAAAACTAACCTTTTGGTTTTAGAGTCCAAATTCTTACCTTAATGTCTTTGTCAACAAGAAAGATGGTGGTGATATTTTCTCACATGGTGAAATTTGGGGAATGTAAATGTTGAGGGAGAAGATGAGTTAAGGTATAGAATGGTTATTTCCAATTAGTTAAATGAAGTCGATAGTTTGATATATGGGATGGGGGAGAACTATACTGGAGGTATTAATTTGGGATTATTGATACATAGAAGGGATTTAAAACCATGTACTCAATGAAGTCCTTAAAGGAGACAGTGTTGTGGGGGCGGAGGGACAGGGCTAAAGAAGGGAGCTTAAGACTGAACACTGAGAAGTATCAACATTTAAGAAGAAACAGCAGGAAAAAAACCCCAAAGAAATAGACATCAGGAGAAAAACATGGAGAGCTTAGAATCACAGAAGTCAAGAGAAAATGTTGATGTACGTGTCAATTATATCTGATGAATATAACTGGAAAAAAAGGTAGACTATTTCCAGGAGGAAGGCATGGTTAACACTGTCAAGTTGTGGTGTTGACAGACCAAATTAAACAAGGATGAATAAATGAAAAGGGGCCATTCAATTTAGGTGACAGATAAATGAATGAGTGACTCCAATGAGAGCAGTTCCAGCTGAGTGTGGGGAGAGATGCCAGGCTGCAGTGAGTTCAGGAGCAACTATGTGATGAGCGACTCTCCAAAATCTGAGAAATTTAGCTATTATCAAAAAAGAAGGAAGAAAAAAAGGAGCAAGAGAGAGAGATTGAGGGGTAAATGAAGGGAGCATGGGAAAGGAAAGCAGGAAAGAGGCAGTGACTAGTGAAGATACATTGTCATGTTGAAGACAAACAAGAAATCTGAACTAGTGGAAATAGAGAAAACTATTTAAAAAGTCAAAAATGGTTACTTCCAGGTGATATTACAATGAACAGGGTTTTTTTTTTTGTCTAATACTTTTCCAAAACTGCTCGATCTTAACCTCTTTTTTGTCTTACTCCCCCTTCATCAGTTATTTTTTGTTAATGTTTATTCTCATCTCTTCTCCTTGTGCCCTTCCCTGGGTAGTCTGTTTGGCTTTCCATTCTCTTAGGGCATCCTCATTATCTCACCTTTATTGTTCCTCATTAGTCATTCTCCCATTTCTGTTATTCCCTGAAACTTCATCATTTGCCATTGACATAAGACTCTTTCTCAGAACATTCAAATAAATAGCTTTTAACATTTTTTATTTTATCTGCCCTCTTGACATACCAGTTTTATTTATCTGAGCACAGAGAACACAAACATTTGTACCTTTAATTTATTTCAGACTCTGAATCTATTCCTGAAGCCAAAGAGTCCCTTTCAAAACAGAATGTTTATGAAGAAGTATCATCTGAAAGGGAACTGATAATAGAAAGACTTAAGAAGGATGATTTTTGGGACTCCAGATTAATAGAAACCTGGGCATGTGAAGGCACGTTAGAAAAGCAGCAAGGAAATCAGAAGGATGATTTAAGTCAAGTCATAATTAAACACAAGAAAAATCCTATGGAGGATTGTAATGAAATTGGGGAAAGTTCAAACTCAATTAAACATCAGAAAGTTTACTCAGTGAAAAAGCCTTGGAAGTGTAATGACTGTGGGAAGTCCTTCAGTTACTATTCAGCCTTTATCCTACATCAGAGAATTCACACTGGAGAGAAGCCCTATGTATGTAATGAATGTGGAAAGGCCTTTAATCGGAGCTCATCACTTATTCAGCATCAGAGAATTCACACGGGAGAGAAACCCTATGAGTGTAATGAATGTGGGAAAGCTTTCAGTCATCGTTCAGCCCTTATTCAACATCATATCATTCACACTGGAGAAAAGCCCTATGAGTGCAATGAATGTGGCAAGGCCTTCAACCAAAGCACATACCTTATCCAACATCACAGGATACACACTGGAGAGAAGCCCTATAAATGCAAGGAATGTGGGAAAGCTTTCAATGACACCTCATCCCTTATTAAACACCAAAGGGTTCATACTGGAGAAAAACCCTACAGATGTAAAGAGTGTGGAAAAGCCTTTAGTGACAGGTCAGGCCTTACTCAACATCAGAGAACTCATACAGGGGAAAAGCCATATGAATGTAGTGAATGTGGGAAAGCTTTCAGTTACTGTTCAGCTCTTATTCAACATCAGGGGACCCATACTGGGGAGAAACCTTATAAATGTAGTGAATGTGGCAAGGCCTTCAGTGACCGCTCAGCTCTTGTAAGACATCAGAGGATTCATACTGGAGAGAAACCTTACAAATGCAAAGAATGTGAGAAAGCCTTCAGCCAGAGCTCATCTCTTACAAAGCATCTGAGAACTCATACTGGAGAGAAACCATATAAATGTATTGATTGTGACAAAGCCTTCAGCCAGAGTTCATCTCTTATTCAACACCAGAAAACCCATACAGGACTAAAATCCTACAAATGTAAGAAAACTTTCAATGTCCGCTCAGCTCTTCATCGACATAAAGTAAATTCATGAAATGATGTATTCTTATCTGACTATATAAAGCTGTTTTGAATATTTCTGGGTATAGTATAAAAACAGGGAAGACTGTGCCACACACACACAAACCCTCTTCCTTAAAATGCTATTCGATATGGGAGAGGACAAAAGATATATAAGGATATTTCAGTTATAAAACAGAAATAGCTGAAGCAGTAGAGAAGGGAATTTCTAGGGGAGCTCAGAAGGAGAAAATCTAGTTTACTCAGAGAATCAGAGTTCAGGAGCTGAACGTCTAATACCCATAGAAGAACTAATCAGAGGAGCAGACTAAACATTACTTGCTCCTAGGCTATAGTAGTTTGAAATAGTAGTTTCAATCTGAAGCCAAAGTGGGGAGGATCAAGATCCCAAAGAAGAAAATTATCAGGAAGTTTCTCTAGGGAAATAGAAAAACTTTCTCTACCCCTGTACTCTACTTGTTCACTCGAATGTTTGCAAACATTTAAAGTAGTGGTTTTAATCATCTGAGAAATTTTTAAATATACCTGGGCCCCAGCCCCAGAGATTTGGGTTAAATTTAGCTGGAGTGTAGCCTAGGTATTGGGAATTTTAAAACCTCACAGGTAATTCCAATGTGCTGGCAAAGTTAAGAAACCACTGATTTAGAGTTCCAGCACAAGGATCAACTCCATGAGATAGGAGGTGACAGGATTATAGCAGTCTGTATTAGCTCCCGGCTCTTTATGTCCTTGTTTTCTGCTTACCTCCGCCTCTTGCTCATTATATAACATCTTTTTGGTCTGATTTTTGATTCCTTTGCTTGGATGTTTTTGTTTTTCCTAACTTCATGTGTACAAACACGCCTGCCTGATCCTAACTTTTGCTCTATCCCTGAACCTTGCCAAATGTGTTCCTTTAAGCTTAGTTACAGCTTTCTCAGCTACTTCTACCTAGCAGGCTCATGTATTGTACTTGCTACCCATGGTCCAATAGTGGCAAATATTAACCACTGGAAACAAGCTTAGAGGAGGATTTATATGCCAGAATCAGGAATGAAGACAATGACTAGATGACTTTCAAAGAGTTAAACTTTTGACTGCAATTGTATATTTTTTGTCTTAGAATTTCATGAAATATGGTGGTGTCCAAGAATTAATACTGAACATCAAGGGATATAGGTGGGAGGAAAGAAAAAAAAAAATCCCTATATTTTACATGAGGTATGATAATAACTTTAAGGAGATTGTGAGAAATTCAGATGATAATGTAGTCCAAGTGGAACACCCATTAAAATGTGGTGCAAATAGAGGAATTAAATTGCTTAGTAAAGAATGGTTAATCCAAAAGAAAGCAGAAGAGAGAAACAAACATGGGACAAAGAATAAACAGCAAAATGATAGACCCAAATTCAACCATATCAGCAATTATAGGAAAGAAACACTACAAATGAAACTGAATAAAGGAGCATCACTCAACTGTATCTAAATTAGTTATACTTTAACTACAAACACTGTTAGGAATTAAAAGTTTGAAAGATGAACAAAGATATATAGTAAAATTGTATATAATGATAAAGCTGGAGTGGCTATATTAATATCAGATAAAGTAGAATTCAAGAAGAGGGATATTATATATGTAGGACATTTTATCCTGATAAAAGGGTCAGTTCATCAAGGGTAATAATGGTTAAAAAGTGTAAAGGGGGGGCCTCCCTGGTGGTGCAGGGGGTTAAGACACAACCTATGAAGCTATCGGCAGCCACTGCAGCATGAGTTCGATCCCTGGCCGGCCAGGGAGCAACCCACATGGCGCAGTAGACCTCTCCTGATTCACCCGCTGCTCCCCTCAGCAGTGTGTTTCAGTCAGGTCTGTCCTGTTCCCCACTCTGTCTCTGGTGAATGCTTTCACCCCCCCATACCTCTGGCCTGTACCCCAGTTCTTACATGCATAAATAAATAAATCTTTTTAAAAAAGTGTAACAGGGTTACAATTATCGATATAATATTACTGTTTTATATTGTATGATTTATAATTTTAAGGGTTTTTTTTAAAGATTTATTTATTTTTATACAAGAACTGGGGTACAGGCCAGATGCACAGGAGGGTGAGAGGATTCACTGGAGACAGAGTGGGGAACAGAACAGGCAGACTGAAGAAATACACTGCTGAGGGGAGCAGCGGGTGAGACAGGAGGGGTCTGCTTTGCCAGGTGGGATTCTCACCGGCGGGCCGGGACGACAGCTTCACAGTGCGGGGCTCAACTGCCTGCACCACCAGGGAGGCCCTAATTTTAAGTTATTAATATATATGTGCCCAGTAGTAGCAGGACTTCCAAAATCACAAGCTAAAAACTGACAGAATTAAAGAAAAAAAATCTATAGCTTAATGGTTGGATAATTTAACACTCCATTTTCAGCAATTCATAGAACAATTAGACAAAAAATATTAAAGGTATGGGAGAGCTACCAGTGAACTGATTGACGTATGTAGAACATACAACAACCCAGAATGCATACTGTATGCAAAAATTAAATAGAGCTGCATCAGAGCTCTAAATGTAAAAACTAAACTATACAACCTTTAAAAGAAAGCACAGGAAATTATCATGACTCGAGGACAAAGATTTCTTAAGGCAAAGAAGCAGTAACTATACATTTAATAAGTACATGAAAAATGTTCCGCATCATTAGTTACTGAGGCAATGCCAGTTCAAACCACAAAGAGATACTACTACAACTCTCAAATACAACTAATTGTTACTGCTAACTGGTTTATGTTGCTGTTTAATAATGGCATTTGTGTAACATAAGAGTAATTCCAAGTAACATGTTATGTACTTACCTATTTTTCACATTTTTACATTAAAATATGTCAACAAATTGAAGCTTAAACTGCGAAAAGCAAGAGTTTATTTCAGAGGGGGGAGGGCTTAGGAATTGCTCTTTGGGAGACAGATTCAAGATGCCCTTGAATTGTGTACCCCAAATGTCTAGCAAGCACAGGTCTTGTAAAGTGAAAAAGAGGATGTTGTGTAAATTGTTCTGAAAGAACTATGATTGGTGCTAGAAGGCAGAAACTGTTCTCCATACATTAGTGGTCACTAAGTTAACGTTGGAAGGGCCACTGCTCTGCGGGGTAGCTAGCAAATCCTAGAGGCAGGCTTCAGCCATTACTTGATGGGAATGTGCTATAGATTTCGCTCTCCTCTTGGATGGAACATCGCCAAAGCTTGTATTTTACCCTGTTGTCAGAGTCTTGTCATGAGGTTACACAATTCACTCACCACAGCAGCTGCTTTATTAGCTGTCTTTTCTCTATCTTCCACACCTCTCCAACACATTTCAACACCTCTCCTTCCTTTTGCTCCCACTTACTATAAGCACACTCTTGCATTCAGGCTAAATAGGATGAGCTGATTGTATTTCTGTTCCTGCAGTCCCCTCAATACAAGAAACCCATTTGAAATTCTAATATCCTAATCATCCTAGGTTGGTACTAAAAAATCCTCTCATATTACTCAAATCCCCTCTACTTTCTACTTGATTTTATTATCTTATTTCTCCTACCAAGTCCATGTCTTCCTTTGCAGCACATCAAAACAGAAAATTCTGTTGAGAATAAGAACAAAGTTGTAAGTGGCACCCCATAAAATTGAGAAATCTTAAGTCTTGCAGGAGGAAGATGATTGTTAGATTGTTTATTGGGTTCCAAAACCACTTAATCAGTGTTTTTGTATTGCTCAGCCTGAATTGACAAGAAATACTTGCCAAATAGTGTGTCCCTAAGCAAAATTAAGAAGTTGAAACTTCCGACAGAAGAGAAAATAAGCCAATGAATGAGAGAAAGGTAAGTCCCACTTAAAAGCAAACTGGTGATATGGACTGGAAAAGCAGTTCCAGACCTGAGTATGTGGGAGTCTGGCTCCAGCTATGAAATGTTTACATAAGGCACAGCATAAGCTTATGTTTACATAAGGCACAGCTTCCAACTTTTCAGAAAGGAAGGCACAGCAACTAAAGATCCAGCAATAGGGGGTCTCCCCGGTGGCGCAGTGGTTGAACGCTGGGTTGTGAAGCTGCCCGCAGCCTCTGCAGCGCTGGTTCAATCCCCGGCTGCTCCCCAGCCACTGGAGGAGGGTCCCACATGGCGCGCAGACCTCTTCTGCCGCCCGCTGCTCCCCTCAGCAGTGTACTTGGGTCCTTCTGCCTGCTCTGCTCCCTGCTCTGACTCTGATGAATTCTCTCACCCTCCCGCGCTTCTGACTGTACCTAGCGCTTGCTTGAATAAATCAATCAATCTTTAAAAAAAAAAAAAAGATCCAGCAATAACATAAAACACACCCACCATTAGCTACATCTGTCCCAAGGGAAAGTTTTTAAAAACTAAAAAGTGAAGTTCCTCCCAAAAGCTACATTTCAGAATCAGCACAGATACAGAGTATTACCATCATCACAGGTTTGTTAGAAAGGACAGGTAGAGAGACTCTGACGACTTAGAACTTGCGTTTTGTGTCACTGTCTTCTTTACAACTAAATCAAATGGACTTCATTCCCTTTTGTAAATGATCACTGTAAAATGTTTGATTTGCTGAAAAAAATTTTTTTGGTAGAATTCCTGAGACATGAAGGAAGGTAGAATAGGGCTGGTCTACAGCCTTGCTTTGGGAGAGAGAAGCATACCTCAAGAGTGCAAGTGCAGCTTAGGGGCCCTGTCTTCCCCATGATGCTAGATAACCCCCAGGCCTAGAGCACAGATTAGCAGTGGTCATGTTGGTTAACATAGAGTAATATGATAAGAGCTCCAAACTAGCCTTCCAGAAAAGGTAAGAATGTTCAAGTTTGGCATTTTCTGTTGGCTTTTGGACTGCACCCACTATCCTTCCCTGGATAAACTGAACAATCAGTTCAATCAATCATGGTGAGGAGCTGGCCTCAACAGTCTAGAATAGTTCACTCTACTAGAAAAGGTACATCTTTTCTTGACAATACCAATGGAACTTTTTTTTGCCATATTAAAATCAAAGAGAAAAATAACACAAATATTATTTACTTACTTAAGCTAATAATGTTAAACTATAAATTAGAAAGGCTGTGTGTAAATTTAAATGACTAAAAATAAGTTACAAAGTTTGATATGTCCTTTCATTTTCTCATTTTACACGTCTGGTTTATAGTGCACTAAGTGACTACTACCCAGATTTCAGCATTCAAGTCACAACACCTGTGTGGTCTGGACCTAGTTCAAATTCATTCTCAACTTTTATCCAGGTGGCTTCATTTTTCAGCATTTCTTGGTAGAAATGAAGGAGAAATTAGATGAATGCAAATATAGATCAAATATACATGGAATTCTAAAGTAAATTTTATAGTAGAAATAGATGACTTGATAGTAAAATATGCTGTAAGGGTGGCTCTCTGAAATTTTAATTTGTGGCCAATTATTTGTGTCACTATCATAATATATTTTCTTCCACTAATGTTTCAAAGTGCATATTGCTAATATAAGTGAATCAGTACTGATGTTATTTTGGAATAATTTCAAATTCGCAAAGTCACGAAACAATACAGAAAATGCCTTTAAGCCACCTACCCCGATTCACCAAGTTAATTTTTTTTTTCACCAAGTTAATATTTTGCCACCTCTCTGTCCCATGTCCTCTTTTGGAACATCCCCACGGACACATATGGAGCACTTCCTCACGTCCCTTACATTCAGAGGCCTCAACAGAAAAAAACATGTTTCAGGCTATCAGATAGCACAAGAGCCCACATGTACCAAAAAAGCTTAGGGAAAGTTTAATGGGGATCTTTTTCAGAAACCAAGTTATCAAAGAAATTACCCTGTTTAGTAAGCTGTGCAAAGGATATACGAACCAGAATTAAATGTGTCTGGATGGGGTTTCTCTTGCCTTCCATTGTTTGAAACAGTTACAAAACTGAAACCCTAGACTCCCAGAATGGAGTCTACAAAACTCATTTTTTAAAAAAAGTAAAAAAATATAGTGCCTCTTATATGCATTGAGCTTTACAAGTGTTTTTGGTTATAAAGTATTTGGAATCCTCTTCATCTAAGTAAAAAGACAATTCTAAGTGACTAAAACACTTTCTTGGGGAGATAACTAGATGAGCAAGATCTCTTCCAAAGGCAGAACAGTAAAGAGAGGAGGAAAGAATCCGTCACGTGTCAGCCCTTGCTCTTGTCACTGCCACATAACCACCGCATCTTGGGCATGCCCCTTTGTCTCACCACTGTAAAACACAGAGTTAGCCTGAATCCTTCTTGGGAGTGATGCCCAAGAAAAATATGATAATGACTGACAGAAAGACTCCAAAAGCCAAAGAATGTAGTTTCTGGACAATGAAAGAAATATCATAAAAAAAACAGCTCAGGCAGAGCATGTCAGAAAGCTGGGACTTTATTTCTGTGGATTCTCTGGTGTCGGATAAGATGTGGACTCTGTCTAAAGCTTTCCCCGCATTCAGGACATTTATAAGGTTTTTTCTCCAGTGTGAGTTCTTTGGTGTGTGATGAGGGTTGCACTCTGGCTGAAGCGTTTCCCACAGACGGAACATCCATATGGTTTCTCCCCAGTGTGGATTCTCTGATGTTTGGAGAGGTCAGAGCACCGTTTGAAGCTCTTCGCACACTCTTCACATGTGTAGGGTCTCTCCCCTTTATGTATTCGCTGATGTCTAAAACGGTTGGAAATACGGCAGGTTTCCCCACACTCGTTACATTTATAGTGTTTCTCACCTATGTGGATTCTTTGGTGCCGCTTGAGATGCGAGCTCTGTCTGAAGCTATCCCCGCATTTGGGACATGTGTATGGCTTCTCACCTGTATGTGTCCTTTGGTGTTTTATGAGGGCGGCACTCTGACTGAAGCTCTTTCCACATTCCTTGCATTTGTAGGGCTTCTCCCCAGTGTGGATCCTCTGGTGTTTAAAGAGGTCAGAACGCTGTTTGAAACTCTTCTCACAGTCATCACACTTATAAGGCCTTTCCTCGCGAACCTGCCTCTGGGCTTCAAAAAGGCCTGGGCCACGGAAATGTTCCTCCCTGTCCACAGATTTGTGAGGTTTCCCCACTTGACATTTCACCATATCAAAACCCTGTTTGCAACTGTTCCCATGTTGGGCACCATCACTGGGTCTCTCTGCTCTTTGGACTTGCTGACAAAGAAGCAAGTTTGAACTTCTGTCGCTATTCCCAAATTCATTACTTTTGTAGTCTCTCTCTTCTGTGGAACCATTCTTGAGGCCTGAGATGCTGGCGACTCCTTGCTCTTTAGGAGAATTTTCAAGTTTCAGTGATGAGGGGTTTCCTGACTGTTTTTCTACCTCATCTTCCTGAGTATTTCCACACTCAGAGAGCACGGGCGTCTTCCAACAGGGCCCTTCTTGTAGCTGCTCCTGTGGCTCTCCTTCTAAAACTTCTTGCTTTGGAATCAACTCTTTGTTCTCAGTTCTGGTTTCCAAACCTGGGATATTAAAAAAAAAAACCAAAAAACAACCTGCTGATATTTCAACCCTTTGCAAGAGTGAAATAAACAAGTGCTAGTGGGAAAACAGCCCCCCAAAACCTTTTTAATATTCCACATGAAGCCACTCTTGAGGCAAAATTATTTTAATTAACCTGTCAGATGTGCTCACATTTGCCTGTACAAATATTCCTTTTATTCTTCATTTCTTTCTTTCTTTCTTTCTCATGCTTACGTCCACCAAGCTTTCTCTACCACTGTCCTCCCCGCCCACCCCACCAACTATTGTACAAGTCAACATTTATGAGCAGAAACTCTGGAAAGGGTGTCAAAAGGGGTGGTACAGTCTCTATCCAGAGTGCAGGATGATTTAACAAGGGAAATTTGATTCAGTGATGACCTGCATTTTCTCCAGGTAACTGCAATGTCGGGAGGCACCATTTTCAAATTAGAATCAAGTGAAAACTGACACATCATTTGGTAAACCCTCAATACCCTCTGCTCTGGTATCAAACTGTTAGCTCCAAACTCCTGGCATAAAGGGCAGGGAGTTTCATAGGCTTTAGTCTCCAGTGCATCCTAGTACCTACAATAGCACCTGGTTCATTGCAGACACTCCATAAAAATTTGTTGAATGGATCTGTCTATAGTAAAAGTTGGCAATCCTCAAAAGTCCTTGAGATACTGACAGATGAAATTCCCACGTAAAATAGTACCTGCTGACGCACCCTATATTGAAGAATCCTTGTTCATAAGTCCCACTCCCATACAGTTTCCGTCAGAAATCTCACATTTGACTATTAAATACAAAGTAAAAGTTTACTCACATTTCAGAGAAACCTCTAAATAAATGCCGATTTAACATACAATGTTTCATTTAATCAAGAGAAAATTTAATAAGCTATAATATTCTCAGGTAAATAAGAGGAGAACAAGGAGAAAGAATTTTTTTTTTAAACATGTGTTCAAGTACTGGGGTGCAGATCAGAGGTGGGGGTGGTGAGAGGATTCACCAGAGACAGAGTGGGGAGAAGAACAGGCAGATTGACTGAAATACACTGCTGAGGGGAGCAGCGGGCAAGACAGGAGAGTTTTGTTGTGCCATGTGGGTAGCTCCCTGGCTGGGGATTGAACTTGTGCTACAGTGGCTGCCGATAGCTTGATAGCGCTGAGACTTAACCCCTGTGCCACCAGGGAGGCCCGAAAAAGAATGTTTAAAGAAAAAAAAAATCTCTTGAAAATATTCATGAAAGCAGAAGTATTTCAGTGTAAGTGTTGGAAAATAAATTAAGCAGATTTCCTAGAAAGTGAGACAAAGAAATGAGGGGAAGAGAGGCAGGCTCACAGGATCAGCCTACCAGTTCTAACATCTTCAACTGAAGAAATCTCAGAAGAAAATTTTAAAATGAAGAAATACAGTAAGAGATTTCTATAAAAATTTCTTGCAAGTCAAAGACATGGGGTAGCTCTATTACAAGGGTCCACCAACTATTTAGAACAATGAATTTAAAAAACTCTTGCACTAAATGACACCCATTGTCAAATTTCATACCAGCAGAACAGTTCTGAAGGTTTCTACATGAATAGATCATACACCAAGGATAAGACATCACAATGACATCTGATTTCTCAATCTCACTGTGGCAAGCCACCTAGAAAATTCACCATTTTTATACAATGAAATATATGTGTTAAAAATTAATAACTAGAGTTACATGTAACAACATGGATAAATCTGAAAAATGTGATTTGAGAAAGGCAAAATGTAACAGAATCATACAGTGGTATAATTTATATATCAAAAATATTAAAGGGCCTCCCCTGGTGGCGCAGCGGTTGAGCACTGGGCTGCGAAGCTGCCCACAGCCTCTGTAGCGCCAATTAGATCCCTGGCCACTGGCGAGGGTCCCACCTGGCACGCAGACCTCTCCTGCTGCGCCCACTGCTCCCCTCAGCAGTGTATTTCATCAGTCTGCCTGTTCTGTTCCCCGCTCTGGCTCTGGTGAATTCTCTCACCCTCCCGTGCTCCTGACTGTACCCAGTGCTTGTATAAATAAATCAATCAATCTTAAAAAAATATATTAAAAATACTATATGCTTACATGTTTATATATTTACATGTTTATACACATGTTTAATACATTTATATCTGTATGTAAACACTTATCTATCTAGACATGTGGCACACAACAGGACATTGGCTACCCCAGGGCAGTGAAGGGAGCAGCCTCAGGGAGGGTACACAAGGCTTCCCCCATAGCTGTAATGTAATTATTTCTTTGAAGAAACAAGTTTGAAGCCAGTATGACCAAATATTAAAATAGGATAAACCCAGCTGATAGAAACATAGGTGCCCATATATTTTTTTTAAAGATTGATTGATTGATTGATTGATTTATACAAGCACTGGGTACAGTCAGAAGCGCGGGAGGGCGAGAGAATTCACCAGAGCCAGAGCGGGGAGCAGGGCAGGCAGAAGGACTGAGGAACACTGCCGAAGGAAGCAGCGGGCGGCAGGAGAGGTCCGCGCGCCATGCAGGACCCTCCTCTGGTGGCTGGGGAGCAGCCGGGGATCAAACTGGTGCTGCAGAGGCTGCGGGCAGCTTCGCAACCCAGCGCTCAACCGCTGCGCCACCGGGGAGGCCCGAGGTGCCCATATTTTTAAAAATGTTTTCTGTGTTATATTTTAAATGAGCCCAAATTAAAAGCTGTATCTTTCCCTAATGAGATGGAACTGAAAGGTGCTGCATGGGTCACCTACCTGTGACCAGTAGAATGTCTCGGGGTGGCACAGAACCAAGAACATCACACACACAGCTAGAAACAAGCCAGCCATAGCACTTACTCAGGGAGAACGTGTTTCTGGTGGAGTGCCACAGTTTTGGCGCACTCTCCCTGTAGAAGTCCCTTTGAGCTGGGTCCAGACGTTCCCACTCTGCCCAGGTTAGAGTCACAGCCACATCCTCCACCGTCACCAACCCCTGAAACAACATGAGACCTCCTCTCAGTCCCTGCTAGCCCGGGAGAGTCTAGTCTCAGGCCTAGGGGAGTCCGCAGCACTGAGAGTCAGGTAACAGCCAGGGTCACAGGGTCATTTCCAGTGAGTCCTGTACTGCCCGGGAGTTTCAAAGTGACTAAAGACAGAGGCTGGTGTTCTCTTATAATCCTGAAAAGCCATTCTGTGGACAGTCACTGCTAATTTGGGGGAGGAGCTAATACTCATTTGAGCCTGGTCACTACGATTTATCAAAATGGAAACCTGAAAGAGATTAAAAATGTACACTTACAAGAAAGCCCTACGTTCCAACACTGTCTCTGAAATGTCCTTTCCCACACCTTGACCAGTGCAAAATAAGATAATTCAGATGATCTTTTGAGATGGCTAATTTAAATGTGACTTTAAATTATAGACGTTAAAGGCAGAGTTCTTAGAAAAGGAAGATTCTAAAACTAGCAAAGGGAGATGGCTGTCTCACTTCCAGTGATGGGTTACAATCTGACCCCAAGGCTCTCTGGCTCATTGACAGGGAAGGGGAATGTATTTTTAAATCTTCTCGATATCTTTATTTAAAAAAAAACAACAAAAAAAAACCCGTCTGGCTGGGGAGACTGCGCCTTTTAATGCTAGCCAATTCTCAGAGCAAAGGGCTCCGCTCAGAGGTGGGTTCATTCAGATCCCAGACCACCTCGATTTGGCCAAGCACCCAAGAGGTAACTGACACTCCTCAGCCTTGATCATCCAGGGCCAGGGACTGGGAGGCTAGAAACACCCCTGAAATTTACAGCTTGCTGAAATTATTCAGACTAGCCAGTCCTATTCACCCTGTCCTGCCTTGCCTTTCCCTTCCAAACCACAACAGGCTCTGGCCTAAATCTTCCCCTTCTTCCTGTCATCTGCACCTTGGCCGCGCTGGTGTCTTTCCATGAGACTCTGCAAGGCCCATCAGGCCTCCTGTCTCTAGGACTGTGTATAATGAAGTTTATTTCTCCGGAGTCTCTCCTGTCTCTTTATAATGGAAAGGCACACTCCTGTATGACCCCTCTGCTCTCAATACTCTGAATGTCCATCACCACACTTCCCTTCTCACATCAGATCTGTGAGTTTTCCATTTATCAAGCAATTCTGTGACACATCAGATCTGTGAGTTTTCCATTTATCAAGCAATTCTGTGACACTAGTGGGTATCCTACAGTGACACTACCTACTTGAGATGGCATCAGGTTAAGGGCTCAGTCCTCCAAGACTGCTCTCATTTCAGATGCTAATCACAAATCCAGGTTCTCACCTGGGCTTCTGACTGACCAGCTATATACATCAGAGGTTGAAACAACCCTCCATCTCCTCCGTGAGTTGAAATAATTTGCTAGAGTGTCTCCAGAACTCAGGACAGTTTACTCACTTGATGACCAGCTTGTCGTCAATGGCTGTAATTCAGAACAGCCAGACAGATGCATAGAACAAGGTGTGTGGGAAGGGGCAGGGACTTAACTACTTGTTCTTAGAGCATATGCTGCTCCCCTGGCATCTCCACCAACTTTGTAATTCAGGACTTTTTACAGGCTCCCCCACACAGGTATGACTGATTAAACCATTGGCCATTGATGGCCTGGAGGTCTGGGGGTGGGGATGTAAGTTCCAATCCTCTACTCAAGATTGGTTCTCCTGGCAACCAGCCCCCAGCCTTAGTGGCTTTCCAAAAGTCACCTCAGTAACAAATAGCTGGTATTTAAAGGGGTTGTGATGAATAACAAAATCACCCATTATACCTTTATGGCTCACAGACAATGTTTGGACAGATAATTTGGACAAAACCCAAATTATATAACCACAAAAGATATAACCACAAAAGATGCCTAAAACTAGTTAACTAGCCTTATTTAGTTTGTAGCAGCTAAATGGGATGAAATAATAGGAAATAAAAAGTATAGGGTAAGATACACTGGCTGTCCCTCACTGAATATTTAAAGTTTACAGCATTATAATAATTGTAATTATATTGAATCTGCTTTTGGTGAAGGCGACCCCCAGTGCAAATTCTCTGTGGAACGCCAGGTGATGTTTGTTGAGTGAAAAATTTAAAAGTACCCCAGTAGACATCAACTCACTTCTCTATGTTTCTCCTTTACTATTGACACAGAATGCTTCATGTCTGCACTTCTGGTCACCAATGTGCAAGGGTTTTCCCTCCACCAAGCAATTCTGCAATGCCAGCTGGGTGTCCTATAATTAATTCTGACAGTATCTAGCTGGAGATAGCATCAGATCGCACAGCTTAAAAGCTCAGTCCCACAAGACTGTCCTCCCTTTCAGATGCTAATTATAAGTAGCAGGTCCCAGGTTACCCATTTCTGCTCAACTTAGCTACAAATGGAGGTTCCCATGTCCCTCTTCCTCTCCCCCCACAGATTATTTGCTGTAACAGCTCACAGAACTTGGGGAAACACTAATTTAGGCTTACTGTTTTATCATAAAGGATATGATAAAAGATACAAGATGAAGAGATACATAGGGTAAGATCTGGGAGGGTTCCAAGTGCAGGAACTTCAGCACAGGCACCTCTAGTTTGGGAGTGTGCTACCATCCAGACAGGTGGGTGTGTTCACCTATGGTAGCTCCCTGACCCCATACTATTGGGATTTTCATGGAGTTTCATCATGTAGTCATGATCAATTATTAACTCCATTTCCAGGCTTCATAGAGTATCATTATCAATTGTGAAAAGCTGAAGCTGTCAAGTAGTTAAAAAGTAAAACTGGATTCAATGCCATGGGGGAATTGCTGTTCTAGCACAAATCATTTAAGGACAGAAGCCCTGACTTCTTTTCAAAATTGCCAAGTTAGACAAGAGGGTGTCTTACGAAGAGTGAACAATACTCCATATCCGAGAGGTCTATATCACAAGGATCTTCTGGGCGAATCTTGTCACTGTGCGTGTCACTACACGTACATCCTAAAGTTCACACAAAGGAAAGAACGCCTGAAACTCACGGCCATGCACATTATCACCACCAGCACACCTTCATTCCTCACCTGGGGTGAAGGCCCATCAAGCGGTCTCTGAAGAGCTCGCACCACAGCCGCAGCGTCCTCCCCGCTCTCGGGGCAGTGCTTCCGCACCCAGGCCTGGAGCTCCTGGGGCAGGATGGTGAGGAACTGCTCCAGCACCAGCAGCTCCACGATCTGCTCTTTCGAGTGCATCTCAGGTCTCAACCACCCTCGACAAAGTTCCCTGAGCCGCCTCAGCGCCTCTTCGGGTCCAGCCACCTCCTGGTAACGGAACCTCCTAAAATTCCGCCGAGAAGTTTCGGGATCTTGACAGCTTGGGGCTGGGTCAGACTCCAGACCTCCGGGGGAGTCTTCCTCCATTTTCACTATCAAAAGCCCATCATGCAAAGGCTGCGCGGAGACCCTGGACCTCGTAGCCACCATCCAGGTCTCCGCCTCAACATCATTGCCTTGACTTGCGGTCAAGATCGAACTCATGTTTCTGCTCAACGTGCTGACTTTCAAGGAGTTTTACGTTCAGGTGGGAAGACGGCAAACCCTGCAAATCGCTAAGGTATTCATCGGCCCCTCCCAAAGCAGGGGCGCGTGACTGTGACTGTCGGATCCCAGTACACGGCCCCGCTCCGTGCTCCCCCCACCCGCAGCTATTTCTTAGACACCCCGCTTTTACCACAGACCAAAAAAAAAAAAAAAAAAACCAAAAAACAAAACCCAGCCGAGGCCGGAAGTGCGTCTCCGACTCCCTACCAAGCCCACCCCTCCCGGGTATTTCCGGAGTCTCTCTAGGCTCCTCGGAGGATTGAGACACATCTCTGTGGTTTGCTGTCCTAGCCCTCTGCTACTCTGGATGTGTTTGCCTCTTGGAGTTTATAGTCCTTCCTGTTACAGAACTAAAGGATACGGTTCTTATAAAAATTGAATGTCGTCCTTTAACACATAGTTTGTGGACAAAGTTTTGTAAATTTTGTTTTAGGGAAAATTAAAGGTTCGACTTTACAATGAATGGTAAACAATTACCCATGTAGGTATTCATTTATGAAAGAAAGGTTTAGAACATATTTTCTACATGCCAAAGCATCGGGCCTGATACTACAGACACAAAACTGGAAAGAAGACATGGTGCCTGTCCTCAAGTTGCCCGTTCCTAAGAGAGCAGAAACTTAAATTCTTACAGGAAGGTGTGGTAAGTAAGATGAAGACTGTGTACACCTGTATACCCAGATTTGGTGATAATCAGTTGTGCCTGATGGGGACAGTGCATTGAAAGACTTCACAGAGGAGAGTAAGAACTGAAGGTATATTTTAATTCAAACATGGTTTAGGTAAATTTTCAGGCACTATGTGGCACACAGTTTCTATCAGCCCCTCCAACATTAGGGTTTGCTGCACCCAGCTCCTTTGCAAACCCCTCACGCTTAGCTATTGAAAGTTGCCAAGGATTTTGGTCTATTCTAAGCCTAATTCCTCTGTTCTATCATTTACTCCCTCTCCTTCACTTTTAAATACTGGCACAGTCATGAAAAAATTTCATAAAGCACTTTTAATCAGGTGTTGGGCAGCATGATAATTTCATCTTGTCCAAGGAAAGCTCTTTTTAAAATATTATTTTCTTTCATTGTCTTCTGCTGCGCAACCAAGCCAAGGTATGCACACACCCACAGGAGAAAGGATTACATTGCTTAGAAATGCAGAATTTCAAGCTTTATTCCACACCTCCTGATGCAGAATCTGCATTTTCAAAGAATCCCCCCAAGTGATCTGTGTATTCACTTAATTTTGAGAAGCTGTGATCAGTTGAACCTTTCTGACCAGTACAACACAGTTAAATGTTGAGTACACATAGATATTCTGAGCATACACACTATCCTTTGTTATCTGCGTTGCAGTTCTCTGCTATGAAGACACTCAAGTATTTTGTGACAGGATGTGAAGATGACGATATGAAGAAGTTGTATCCCAGGGGAAAGCCTAGAAAGACTGAGGCTCCATTGGAAGGGATATTGTTCCAAAGCATTTGAAACTGTCTTAAAACAACTTGCAACAGGAATAAACGACAAATTGTAATTGTGGTTATTTTAAAAAATTTTTATTTAAAAATATTTTATGATTTGACTTGGCCCAAAAACTCTATCACATGCGATTGTAACTTTTAAGTATACGATGTGAAACTCTGCACAGTTCTCAATGCAAAAAAGTGAAATTATTAAAATACTAAAATACACCAAATATACCTTAGTGTCAATATAAGCCACTCCTGCTGAAGGCCTCTCTGGAGATAAGAGGCGATTTCCTAAATTTCTTCATTCTCATTAGGTAGAACACAGCACTGGCAAGACACACTTAGAACCCCGTCCCTCATTTGAGTGAAATTTCACCCCCTACTCTACAACGTTAACTCTTCCCGGGGCATTCGAGCTTTAGATGCAAAGTGGAGTCGGCGAGCCTCATTTTCGTGAAGGGTTACAGGCAATACTAACTCTCGTAAACAGATTTAAAATTATTAAGAATGGAAACTTCTCGGCCGGAGAAGCCCTGTGTCGACCTGTATCTCTCAGCAGGGTTACCAATTTCCGCGCGGGTCTCCCTCGGAGGACTACAGGCTCCCGCACACACCGCCTACGAGCTAGGGGCGCCAGCGACGCCAGGGGAAAGGTTTCCGCGCTGTCCTTCATTCTGATAGGTCCAAGAGACTGAGGCTGCAAAGAGACCCGCGCTTCTATTGGCTAGAGGGTGTGGCCCGCGCGGGGCACTCTGGGAGATGTAGTTCCGATAACCGCTAGTTCCAGAGACTGGCGCGTCTGACGTTGGGAATTTCGGCCCCGGGCGCTGACGCGGTGGCAAAGAGGTGGGTGTGTCTGGAGACAAGATGCGGAGGGTGGCGCTAATTCCGGTGAGGACACAACAGGATCAAAAATTAAAGAGAAGTGAGGGGTTGTGGGCTCGCAGGCAGACCTACTTCGAATTGGGGAGCAGAGCCTTGGGGGGTGAGGGCGCGCAAGTTCCACGGCCAATCTGACATTAGCACCTGTCGCCTTAGCAACGGTGGGCATCTAAAGCCCGGCTCCCCGCTCCACTCCGAGGGAAAGGAAGGCGCGGTCTCAGTGGCTTCGGGGCGGGGTGGGCTAGAGAGTGGCTCCGTTTTCTCAGCCCGCGCCGTCGCGCCCGCAGCGACGGTGGGCGGGGAACGGCCGAGGTACTCGAGCAGGACCGGGATCGGGGTCGGCTCCCCATCTCCCCGCCGATTGGCTGGTGGCGCCTCCGGGGCGGGGCCTGGGTGGGCACTTCCCGCCTGTGGCGAGGCGAGGACCTCCGGGATTCCTAGAGAGGACTCGGAAGTGCTCCCGGGCTGGGATTTAAGGTTCAACCCGGTTGGACTGGGAAAGCTTGGACTTGCTTACTTCCGGCGAGGAAGTGTTGCGAAGTGTAGGCTTCGGTTTTCTCGCCGTTGGTTAAAAACCCATCTTCCCACCCTTGACTGCGGGAGCTTCCAAGGAGAAGCTCCCCGCGACTGGGGCCTTGATGAAAGGGTTTGGGTTTGGGGTCCCGATAGGGGTCCTGCCCCTAACCTTGGTCGGGTCGGTCCTGGTGTCTCCAGGTCAGGAGTGATTCCGAGGAATCCACGTCCAAATCCGTACTTAAAATTGTCTTCTCTTCGGGACCAATGAAATCTCCCGTTGATTTGTCAAGCTCTTGTGGCTTGAAGGACAGGACTAATTTTGACCGTGGTAATGTTTTTGACCCCTGTTCTGACTTAAGTTTGGCTTATGGTAGTAAGAAGGAGCGGCTGCTTCAGGACTAGTTAGTAAGTTTTATCTTACTATTTATATGACATTTAATGTTCTTCACCATTAAGATTTTGTTTGATTAGGACCGGTGTCAGATTTTTTATAGTTTTCCTTTACCGTTTTTTAAATGTTGGAACTATTCTCTGTTAATAATTATTTTATGGGTGGAGTGATAGCTGTTTTGTGATCTTTATTTCCAAGTAAATTAGTCTATTGAGAGGTCGCTTTTAGTATAGATGACCTCTGTTGTCATCTCTTTGCTAATAATAATTTCTAATATATCAGTAGGTTGGGCACTAATGAAAGTGACCTTCAGAAGAATTTAAAGAACGGATAACAGATTTCATCAGTGTGATAGAGCTAACCTGGAGAGACATCCCTCTAAGTTGGAATGATAATGACAGGATCTGGGGAAGTTATAGACTTAGACCCTCCAGCTGAGATCTCACAAGAGCAAGACGACCTTCTAATAGTGAAGGTGGAAGAAGAAGACTGCACCTGGATGCAGGAGTACAGTCCGCCCATGTTTGAGACTTTTTACCAGCGTTTCAAGCACTTCCAGTACCATGAGGCATCTGGCCCCCGGGAGGCACTCAGCCAGCTCCGGGTGCTCTGCTGTGAGTGGCTGAGGCCGGAGTTGCACACCAAGGAGCAGATCCTGGAGCTGCTGGTCCTGGAGCAGTTCCTGACCATCCTGCCTGAAGAGTTTCAGACCTGGGTGAGAGAACATCACCCAGAAAGTGGAGAAGAGGCTGTGGCAGTGGTAGAAAATATACAGAGAGAACTAGAGGAACGCAGACAACAGGTGAGTGGAATCGGAGACTTAAGAACAATGAGGAAGGAGCAGAAGAGAGTTAAGGAGCTGCTGAGCAGGGGGTGAAATCTTTAGCACTCTGGTGCTTCATTCTATTCTTTTGTTCTCCTGGGATTAGGTACACTGTGGAGATTTCCTGCCACTCCAGCAAAGAGAAGCAGTATCCAGTGTGTTAACCTGGAGAAGACAATCTGCGATTTTATTTATTTTTAAAATTACTATGTTTATTTTTTGAATGACATGATACAAAATTCAAAAGGTACATAAGGTTATAATGAAAAGTAAGTTTACCTCTCATCCCTAACTCCCCAGCTGCCTTATTCTCCTCACAAAAGGCAACCATTGTTAGGTGATACTTGTATATCCTTACAGAGATATACTGTATTCTGTATATATTAAATTATATGTATACGACATACTTTTTAAGAAAAGATGTTTTCAAATCACTGTGCACTCCTGCCTCTTGCTTTTTTCTTATATCTTGTTTTTTTCATATCAGTGCAAATAGAACTATCTCACTCTTTGCCACTGTATTACTCCATTGTATGAATATACCAGTATTTATTTGACTCCTATTGAAGGCCATTTAAGTTGTTCATTTTAGATTGTTTCTGAATTTTTACTACAACAAACTTTGCTCCAGTGAATCTCCTCTACATCATTAATTATACAATGAATGCTTGGAAGTCAAGTTGTTGACTTAAAGGCCAGATTCATTTGCACTTTTGACAGATAGCACACTGTAGAGGTTATACCAATTTATATTCCCAACAATAATGTATGAGAGAAGGTTTTTTTACTCACAGCTTGATAACTTGATATTATCAAACTCTTTGACTGTTGCCAATTGGAAAGATGCACTATTCCATTTCTGTGCAATTGTAATACGCAATTCTCTTATTATGAGTCAGTTTGACCGCAGTGTATATTTTACATATTTTAAAAGGCCATGTGTATATCCTTTTTTCTGAATTGTCTTTTTACATCACCTGTTACAAAAAATAAGCGATGTGTCTATTATCTGCGTTGTGTTATTTTTTTTTCCAGTTGTATTGCTTCTTGGCCTTTTGGCTAAGATCAAGTGTGTTACCTGTTCTAAATATTTTTTCAGTTGTTTGTCTTTGCTTATGGAAACTTTTGCTTTGCAGGGTTTTAAAAAAATGCAATCATTTAAAATCTTTTATGGTGTTTGGGTTTTGTGCCGTACTTACAAAGACCTTCTCCACTATAACATTATGAAAAACTTGTCTCCTTTTTTTTTAAAAAAAATTCTTTCAAATGATCAATCATTTGGATTTTATATTGGTATAGGAGGTTTAATATGATTGTAACTTTTTCCCAAATATCTATGCATTTGCCTATTTAGAAGTTGCAACTTCTAAATTTTTTAAAAAAGATTTATTTATTTATGCATATAAGAACTGGGGTACAGGACAGAAGTGTGGGGTGGGGGTTGAGAGGATTCACCAGAGACAGACTGGATAACAGAACAGGCGAACTGACTGAAATACACTGTTGAGGGGAGCAGCGGGTGAGTCAGGAGAGGTCTGCTTCACCATGTGGGTAGTTCCCCGGCCAGGAATCGAACTCTGTGGCAGTGGCTGTGGACAGCTTCAAAGTTTGCTCTTAACCCCTTGCACCACCATTGAGGCCCCACAACTTCTAAATTTTTCCCCTTTCTGACTAAAATGCCACCTTTATAGATAAGAATTTCTGCATGTATCTGGGTCCATTTCACATCTTTATTTTCTATTTTTTATCAGTATTTTAATAATTTGAATTCTGTAAAATGTTTTGCTATTTGACGGCGCTACCCTTCTGCAATATTTTCTTTTTTCTTGGAGCTTTAGAATTGCTTTTTAGTTTCCACCACCCTAAAAATCCTGCTGATATTTTTGTTGAAATTGCATTAAATCATATGTCAGTTTAGGGATGATCAGTATCTTTATGTTGCTACCGCTTGTTCTTTCTTACTCATTTTAACCTGATCCTCTATCTTCCTCTTGCTTCTAGGCTCACAATTTCTTCAACATTAATTTGTTTTTTATAGCAAAGAATTGAAATCATGGAATCATAGGTCTACAAGAGTTTGAAGCTAGTTCAAAATTATCCCTATCTCTAGAGCTATTGTACTTCCCAAGGTACTTGTCTCATTATTCTTCACTTTTGTGTGAGGGGAACATCCTCAGTCCCTTCAGCTGGTTTAGCTCAGTCCACACCACAATGCAGGTGGCAGCAGAGGGAGTTGCTGCTGACCCATGACCAGACCTGCAGAGGGACCAAATGACTGTCCTGCAGACAGAATTTGGAATCTTTCTGTCACTTCTGCCAGGACAGGATGTGACGGTTCATTGTGATGTCCAGTTATTCAGTTTTTTAACCTAACTTGGAACATGAATTAACAGACTATTCCCTGCTTTTTTTATAGTAATGACTATTCAAAAGCATAGTTTATTTTTTTTTAAAGATTTGTTTATTTTTATAGAAGAATTGTGGTACAGGCCAGAGATGCAGGGGTGAGAGGATTCACCAGAGGCAGAGTGGGAAACAGAACAGGCAGATAGACTGAGGTACACTGCTGAGGGGAGCAGTGGGCGAGACAGAAGAGGTCTGTCCCGCCATGTGGGTTTCTCCCTGGCCGGCCAGGAATTGAACTCATCCGGCCAGCTGCGGATTGCTTCATAGGTTGCGTCTTAACCCCTGCGCCACCAGGGAGGCCCTCAAAAGCATAGTTTAAAACAGAAAGAACTTTTAAAATAGATTTGCTACAGATCTTATGCATTTTCCACTCCTTGTGTTATGCAGTCCATCTTTGGAAGGATGTAGAAAAACTATTTCTTAGTGGTAGTCAGGGATTTAAGACCCACAGAGGGGATTTTCCTCAAGTGCCTCCACAGTTTACTTTGCTTTCTGTTCTCTCTGTGTGCTTTTCGTGTCTCCTATGTTGTTCCTCAGCTTTAACTCCAGCAGTTCTTGTTTCTGGCATGTCTTTTCTCAGACTTTATTCTTTGCTCCTCCTTGGTTTCACTGTCCTGGTCTCAGTGAGCCTCAAGGGCTCCTTTTCTTCTTGGGTGCCCAAGTGTCCTTTGACATACTTGGCTTGATCTTAGCTCTTTTTCTGAGCAGGTCCACGAGGGCACACACTATTCCATGCAGAGTGATGTTTGCCACCACTGTTTTGCAATTGCCTTCTAATGTAACTCCTCTACCACATTTGCCAGTACTGAGAGTGTTAAATTTTATTTTATTTATTTTTTTTTTTTTATAGAGGCATGTTTATTTATTTGTTTGTTTGTTTGATGGTTTGTTTATACATGCACTGGGTACAGTCAGAAGCACGGGAGGGTGAGAGAATTCACCAGAGCCAGAGCAGGGAACAGAGCAGGCAGAGGACCGAAGTACACTGCTGAGGGGAGCAGCGGGCGGCAGGAGAGGTCTGCGCGCCATGTGGGACCCTCCTCCGGTGGACGGGGAGCAGCCGGGGATCGAACTGGCGCTGCAGAGGCCGCGGGCAGCTTCGCAACCCAGCGCTCAACCACTGCGCCACCGGGGAGGCCCCGAGAGTGTTAAATTTTAAAGTGCTTTGAAGCATAAGGGAGAGGTGAGGAGAGAGGGTGGCAGTTCTATCTCAATGCAGGGTCTTATTACCTGCTAGGATGCTGCTGTGCTAGTACCTTCCAGAACAGGCAGATTTTAGAGACTGGTTGTGGCAGAGTAGTTGTAGCCTAGGGTTGAACAAGACTCAAGAATGGAAAGGTGGAGCATGGCAGCCAGGTATGAAGTAACTTGGGTATTGGTGTCAGTCTGTCCTGCTTTTACCTGGTCTGCTAGGGAACCAAGCATGACTTTCTGAATCCTATTTCAACCTTTTCAATCTCCTTTCTCACTTCTCTCCTTCACCAAACTTGACCCACATGGGCATTTTTACAATTCCTTGAGTGTACCAGACACCCTCTCTTTCTTTTTTTTTTTTTTTTTAATTTATTTATTTATTATAGAGGCATGTTTTATTTATTTGTTTGTTTGTTTTGTTTATACATGCACTGGGTACAGTCAGAATCGCGGGAGGGTGAGAGAATTCACCAGAGCTAGAGCAGGGAGCAGAGCAGGCAGAAGGACCGAAGTACACTGCTGAGGGGAGCAGCGGGCGGCAGGAGAGGTCTGCGCACCATGTGGGACCCTCCTCCAGTGGCCGGGGAGCAGCCGGGGATCGAACTGGCGCTGCAGAGTCTGTGGGCAGCTTCGCAACCCAGCGCTCAACCTCTCTTTCTACCTGAGGGTCTTTGTTTATGTTATTTCTCTGCCTGGGACACTTCCTGCTTTACTCCAGCTGGCTGCTTGTCCTCTTTTAGGTATTATTATACTTAAGTAATACTTCCTCAGAAATGCCTTTCCTGGCCACCCAATCTAAAGAAGGCCACCCAATCTGTACTGTCTCCCGATATCACCTTTCGTCTCTTCTGTCATCAACATGATTTGTAATTATGTATTTATTTATGTTGCGTTTAATGAAAGTCTTCTCCAACTAAATGTAAATCATGTTTACTAAGCCCACTGTATCATCAGTGCCTGTCTCATTGTAGGTGCACTTGCATTATTTCGTAAAGGAATGAATGAAAAAATAGTGTGAAATTGCTGAATTTTTCATGGCCTTCTTTGTAATGTGCTGATTGGTGTGGTTGTACTTGGTAGATTGTGGCATGTCCTGAAGTGCTTCCTCAGAAGATGGTACCGCCCGGGCCGGTGCAGGAGTCCTTCGCTCACCCGCTCCTGTCTGTGGACATCCAGCCTGAACAAGAGTCACAGAAACCTCATCTTCTAGAGGATAATGGTGAGAATCAGCGAGTCAGTGGAACAGATGTGGCTAGAGAGAGGGCGCCATGGCCATGGGGGTAAGCAATATCTGTAAGAGAGAGACTCTGGACTGGGCAGCCTCTCTGCAATCAGATCTGGAGGTTAGGAAGGACTGGGAACTTACACTGGAATCTGGTGTTAAGAGAGGTCAGCTGTAGAATGGCTGGGAACTATACTACAGTTGTAGTCAAAAACTATAATACGGATGATAACTGTAAACACCAACATTCTTTTTTTTTTTTTTTTTAAAGATTTATTTTTTTTATAGAGGCATGTTATTTATTTATTTATTTATGTGTTTGTTTTGTTTATACATGCACTGGGTACAGTCAGAAGCGCGGGAGGGTGAGAGAATTCACCAGAGCCAGAGCGGGGTACAGAGCAGGCAGAAGGACCGAAGTACACTGCTGAGGGGAGCAGCGGGCCGCAGGAGAGGTCTGCGCGCCACGTGGGACCCTCCTCCGGTGGCCGGGGAGCAGCCGGGGATCGAACCAGCACCGCAGAGTCTGCGGGCAGCTTCACAACCCAGCGCTCAACCGCTGCGCCACCGGGGAGACCCAAACACCAACTTTCTTAAAAGATTGACAGAAGTCTTTTTCAAAAGTGTCATAATGATTGTACAACAGTTCCACCGCTATCATAGATTTTGTTGTCTTCATGCTTATGTAAAATGTTCTCTGGTTTCTCATTGCATTCATTTCTGGCTGTTGAGTAGTGCACCTTGAAATCTTATTTGAAGTAGCTTTACAATGACCTTTAGAACATTTGTTCTCTCTCTCTACCTAGTCAGCTATTTAGCTAATTAGTTAACTAGTCAGTCAGCTAGTCAGGTAGTTATCTAGTTATTTGACTAGGTAGGTAAGTAGGTAGGTAGGTAAGTTAGTTAACTAGTCAGATAAATTAGTTAGCTAGTTAACTAGTTTGTCAGGAACCGTCCAAGTGCTTTACCTGTTTGAACTCATTTAGTGTTCAAATCACTCAGTGTACCAGGAAAAATAGTCTTCACCATTCACCATCTGGAGCCAGTGGGCCACTTTTTTTTAACGATTTATTTATTTATGCATATAAGAGCTGGGGTACAGGTCAGAGATGCGGGGGTGGCGAGAGGACTCACCAGAGACAGAATGGGGAACAGAACAGGCAGACTGACTGAAATGCACTGCTGAGGGGAACAGCGGGTGAGACAGGAGAGGTCTGCTGCACCATGTGGGTTTCTTTCTGGCTGGCCAGGGATTGAACTCATGCTGCAGAGGCTGTGGATTGCTTCATAGTGCAGTGCTTAACCCCCTGCACTACCAGGGAGGCCCTGGCCTTTTTTTTTTTTTTTTTTTAAGTAATTTTCTGAATACATAAGAATCAAAGGATAGGAAAAATAACTTCAAGAAATTTTAATAATAAACTTTTGTGTAGGCAAGCAAATTTTGATAATGCAAACGTCAGAAGAGATGAAAGAATACTGCCACATAGTACTGTCCATTTCTCAAAATGGATATTGTCCTTAGAGCAAAATGGCATGTTCCAGAATCTTGTTGCAAAATAAATTGTTCTTGTTGAATGACACTCTGAAAGAGAATGTCCTGTTTCCTTTTTGAAATTAGAGAGCGAGTCTTCATCATTAGTACTGAATTTAAGAAAATTCTTCTAGGATATGATCATTTGCAAATTCAATCTAAGATTTCCCTTAAGCTTTCAGTTTCATCATTGCCATTAGAGATTGTGTTGCTCATGCTCTCATTCTAATCATCTTCTCATTCTTCTAGTAGAATCAAGTGTCTTCCTCTGCAGATTTGAGTCCCTTTACTGATATGGGTGAAAAATTAAAAACTCTGAATTCTCAACTTTGCTCAATGAAAATTAAAAGTGGGTCATATACCTTCTTGAAGATGTTGTAGTATTCTGGGCAATGTACTTAATATTTGATAATAGTGAAGAATGAAGATCAACTTCTCTCTTTTATGATCCTGTTTTCTTTATTTTCCCACTTTTTTGTTTTTTAAAGTTTTTTTGTGGCATTGTTGGTAGTAATTAAGTGAAAAATGATTAATAAAAGTGAAATTAATTCCAAGGATGATGAAATAGAAAAATCTTCCAAGGTACAGGAAAAATAAGATCATTCAGATCCCAAAATATATTCTAGGTTTATAAAAGGGTCCAATGATCCGTGTAGAAATTACAAGATAAAATAACAATACTAAAATAAATATCCTTTTTGATCTTCAGAACACCTCTAAAAAAACAAAAGTCGTGCAGTTCCAGTCCTTCAAAATAGTTTATACTGTTTGAAAAAGAGACCAAAATTGTGTATAGCAGACCTGGTTGGCGTGCTATGGGTGAATGCTCACTATCACCCCATGGAGTTGGGATTATCATTACCCTCTTTTAGAAAATAACTGCACCTAAAATGGTTAAATAATTTCTCCACGATCACAGAGCTTTTATGCGTCAGCTGGGATTTTAACCAAAGCAATCAGGCTCTGAATCTACACTTTCATTCCATTCTGAGTTGTCCTGCCTTTGCTCTACCACCAGATTCTCCCACGCACGGTGTCCTGGCCTGAAATCACTGTCATCTTCCATCCACCTTCAGAGTCCCATCAGATCAGGCTACTACTATTTTCTTCTGTTCCTTGCTCCTGCTTATCTGCTCTGCTCTGCCCTGTTATCCAGACCCTGCCAGTTTCTTTATTTCAACAGAATTGTGGTTTGCTCGGACACGACTACATTCATCGCTTTCTTCAAGTCCTGTTTTCATTCTGTAACCATGCTCCCTGTTTCAGATCTCTTCTCAGCTTTTGGCTTTCTTTTCTAACCAACTCCTCTTGTTTTTTCTTATTTTTTCATCATTGCTTATTATTTCCTAGTTGTTGGAGATAAACACCTGCATATGCACATGTATCTCTAGGACAGAGGAGACCATAGCAAGGTCTAAGCTGTTGAGTTAATGATTAGTACCAGGTGGATCTGCCCAAGTCTGGGCACATAGGCAGTGAGATCCCCATGCACCATGGGTATCAGACAAAGAACAAGCAGAGGCAATGGCACATGATTAGATGGTCACCAGAACCTAGAGATCAGAACCTTCAGGTGTCACATATGCAATTCACTCTGCTTAGAAAGCTCTCTCTTCACTGCCCTGCCCCTCCTTCCCAGACTCCCAGTGGGTTTTCCTAATGCTCCCACCCTGCCCTCTCCACTCCAGGGGCCCTCCCTCTTTTTTTATGTGAACTTTCTTTTTTTTTTTTTTTTTAAAGATTTATTTATTTATGCATACAAGAGCTGGGGTACAGGCCAGAGGTGGGGGTGGGGGGTTGAGAGGATTCACCAGAAACAGAGTGGGGAACAGATTGACTGAAACACACTGCTGAAGGGAGCAGCGGGTGAGGCAGGAGAGGTCTGCTGTGCCATGTGGGTAGCATCCTGGCCAGCTGGGGATCGAACTTCTGCTGCAGTGGCAGTGGACAGCTTCATAGGTTGCATCTTAACCCCTTGCACCACCAGGGAGGTCCCTGAACTTTGTTTTAATACTCTCTGCTCTATGCTGGAAATAAGGCTTTCATGTCTGCCCTCCCCAATAGACAGTAAAGTATTTGAAAGCAAGCGTTGTTTCATCTACTTATTTCTATAAAACACAGAATAGACTTGATATTAACTGACTAACTATAAACCTACCATAGTAATTCCTTGAAGGGAGAGAATATGGACTAAGGTCTAGCTAATCAAAGCGTATTCCAAGAAGTAGCAGCACTAGCATCACTCGGGAGCTTGTTAGGAATGCAAAATATGGGGCCTATGGCAGACCAGCTTAGTGAGAATCTGCCTTGTACCAAAATACCTCCTCCCATGGAAATTGGTTTGTACCTTAAAACTTGAGACACCTGGGCTCTAGGGAATACTTCAGCTTCATGGAAGATGTGTGACTTGGGTATTCTTTGATATGACTAGATTTGATCTTGATATAGCAGAGCACATCCTTCCAGAGTAATGACACAATCCACAGTCAGCTGCAGGGATTAGCCTAGTTTAGGGGAGGAAAGGTAGGATTGGCAGGGCCCAGAATATAATCTTGCAGTCAAGCAGAAGAACTTGGCTTTGATGCACAGATCACCTTTGTGGATTCTTGAGCATTGGCAGAACATGATGGCAATGACACCTGAGATTCTCACTGACACCTCTTTTTATCCTCCCCCAGCCCTTCCTGCTCTCCAAGTTTCTTCCCTTCCCCTGAAGGACAGCCAGGAGCTGACTGCCTCACTCCTCTCAGCTGGGTCCCAGGTGAGCTGGCGTCCCTGTGCCTGCCGTGAGGACCCATATCTATTCTTACCTTAACCCTGAATCTATCAGAGTTCTGACTCTTTAGCCAGAGGCCAGGACCATTGTGGGTTTGTACTTAAATGCCTTTTCCCTGTACAAACCTGTTCTCTCTGAAGCATGGTCCCTGCTGCTATTTCTTTCTTTAATGTTCCTAGATCTTCTCTAACTCCGAAGATGTACATAGGGAGTGGGAATTTAGTAGCAATCTCATGTTTCAGAAATTGGTGAAAATTGAAGATGTGGCTGATGTGGCTGTATCCTTCATCCTGGAGGAATGGGAACATTTGGACCAGTCCCCGAAGTCCCTCTATAGGGGTGACAGGAAGGAGAATTATGGGAGTATTACTTCCATGGGTAAGAATGATTTCATCCAAATTGATTAGGACATCTTAATTTTGTTTTAAAGAACATTACTAGCACATCCTAGAAAATCATGTTTCCCATTGCTATGAATTTGCTTTCATTTTTTCTGTGAATTTGTAAATCAGCGTTCTTTTTTTGTTTTCTTATTCAGCTTATTCTGATTATTTCCATTATGATAAGGGTATGATTGAAGACATAGTGTTTGCAGGTAGTATTTGCAATCCAGCGTGCCATCTTTTTATTGCTCTAAAAGCGCTTAAGAGTGACAGCTTTAGATTTTAACAAGTTTGTAGTAGTTTTAGTCCTCTCTTCCTTGCTGTGTTAAATAGTTTTGTTTTTTTTTTTAAAGATTTATTTATTTATTTATACAAGCACTGGGTACAGTTAGAAGCACAGGAGGGTGAGAGAATTCACTAGAGCCAGAGCGGGGAACAGAACAGGCAGATGGACCGAAATACACTGCTGAGGGGAGCAGCGGGCACGGTAGGAGAGGTCTGCGTGCCATGTGGGACTCTCACTGGCAGCTGGGGATCGAACCGGCGCTGCAGAGGCTGCGGGTAGCTTCGCAGCCCAGCGCTCAACCGCTGCGCCACCAGGGGAGGCCCTAAATAGTTCTTAACTGAGTAATTCTCCTTTGTGAAAGCATCTCATACTTCACTAAATAACTGTTAGAATATTATAGTAGTTACTGCCGTACCTCAATAGCATTGATTCTTTTCCTTTCTCCTAATGCATGAATGGCTGGTTATTCATTAAAATTCTCTAATCACTAGTATCTATTTTTTTTCAGACTTCTTTTTTTTTTTAAGATTTATTTATTTAGGCATACAAGAGCTGGGTACAGGCCAGAGGCGTGGGGGTTGGGGTGAGAGGATTCACCAGAAACAGAGCAGGGAGCAGAACAGGCAGATCCACCAAAATACACTGCTGAGGGAAGCAGCAGGCGAGACAGGAAAGGTCTGCCTTGCCATGTGGGTTGCATCCTGGCCAGCCGGGGATCGAACTCACATTGCAGAGGCTGCAGATTGCTCCATAGTGTGGCATTTAACCCCTTGCGTCAGCAGGGAGGCCCAATAGTATCTATTTTATGATGTTTGCCTTGTTGGCAACTACATTTTGCATGTCATATCCCTTGAATTTTGTATCCCATATGAGGTTTTGAACCTGTGGTTAACTAAGCTCTGCTCTTGGAAACTAATATTTGTTTGTGCTGCCAGAGCATAAAAATTTGAGCACTCTGGGGAACATGTTGGAACTTAAGGCTGTTAGCTTCTTTTGAATGAATTCTTTTTGAAGAACCATATATCAGGCACACTGGTAAATTTTAGGTGGGGTACGTATATATTGCCAAATTTCTTTCGAAAAGCATTTTACCAGTCTATGTTGTCTAAGATTTTTAGTTCACTCACAGACTTCTATTTAAAATGTGTGAAACTGATTCCTGCTTTTTAGAAATTTTCATTCCCTTCATTACTATTGTTATATATTTCTTTTTCTTTGATTTATTTGTACATGCCTGATTGTTTATCTGTTTTTGGTATTCTTTCATCTCAAGGAATTACTTACAGTAGTATAAGTATTACATTTAAGACAATTTTTTCATTTTCTTTTTAAATTAATTTCCAATGCTTGTCAAATTTCAATACTTGTTAGTATCATGTATCTTCAATGACTTTACAGGTGTTTAATGGGTTTCTAAGTTTCAGCACTTGGCATAGTTCTTTTCCAAACAATTTAAAATTCTTTCTGATTTTTCTCCTTATTATCCATCTCTACATTGCAACATTTTTACAACTGCAGTGTACACTTCCACATTAACAATACTTTCAGTGGTTTCTGCCTTCTTTGGGAAGGTCACGTTAGACGATCCTCATGCCTGCGGGTTCCTGATAGTGTCAGAAAAGGTCAAGATTTAAAAGGTATTCATCAGTTTTAGATACAAGATTAAAAAAAAAATGAACAAATGAATCTTGGAGTCTTCAATGGAGTGACTAGGATATTGGGAAACAAAAGACAATTTCTTTAAGATTGCAAAGATGAGGAGTTCAAGAAAGCTCTTCTAGATAAACTGTCAAGAACATTCTCTGTTGAAGAGGAAGGCAAAAAGGACTGTTCATTGAAAGAGTACCAGGCTGATGGATGATTTTTGTATGTTCTCTTATTATTGGGGAAAGTCCTGAGCATATGTAAATGCTACTGGTAAAGAACTAGTAGAGAAAGAGTTGCAATGGTGGGGCAGGCAAGGAAGAGTGGATAATCAGTGCAAGGAAGGCCCTGGAAAACAGGACAACCCTGTTTTCTAGATTCCTGTGGAAAGGATTGACCATGGTTAGGGAGAGAAACAGACTCCTCTTTCATGATGAGACGAGGGGGAGGATGAAAGAATAAGCCTGTCCCAGATTTAAGGTTGTGGTTACAGCATGTTCCAGGAGTTCTTGATCAGATAGCTTTGATTTCCATGAAATAGGCAATAAAGCCATCTGTTGAGTGACGAGGTGGTGAGTAGACACTTGGGTGCAGTGGAGAACTTTGGTTTTAAAAAAAAGTATGCCCACACATGGTTAAAAATAAATAAATAAACAGACAAACAAATAAATAAGTAAAATAGTGTAAATGGGTATAAAGTGAAAAGTGAGTTACCACCTCTGAGTTTCCTTCACAGGCAATATCTATTACGTTTGTTGATTGTGTCTCTAGATATAGTCTTAGGTATATACAAGTTTGTGCAAAAATGATAGCATACCACATATACTATAGTATTTTTAAATGCAATGATGTATGTTGGAGATCATGGTGGAGATGTTATGATGAAGCTGTTTGGAAAAATGAATGGGGAAACCAGTCAACCTTAGAAGGTCAGGCAGAACACTAGGGAGGTTGAAGATTTGGTGAAGTACCAAATCTGCCTGATTGGGTGTTTTATACTCCCCTGCTCCTAGTACCTTACCCAGCAGCAGGATATAGCATTGATAAGGGAGCACAGTACTCTGCCAGATAGGTAAACCAGGAGATGCAACAGAAAACTTTTCATGCACTCTGAGAGAAGGGGAAAGAGGAAAACGCAAATCTGTAGCCAACTGGTATAAGAAGTTGTCTAATCACCTTCTGTGGGAGAGAGCAATTGTCAGTAGCCTCAGGGAGGTGCACTGGACTAATTTTCTAATTCACCTCTGGGAAAAAGCCACAAGCTTGTTTGACTTGTTGAATGGGCACAACTTCTAATAATATGTGTGAGCATAGCAAACATGAATAAAAGAGAAAATTTTTGTAATAGCTGGGATTATCTGCCTAGTTAAATGGAAGAGGAGAACATGTAAAAAGCCTTATCTTGTGATTTGTTTTTTTGGTTTATGTATTTGTTTGTTTCCATGTTGAAATGGTATACATTCTGCATTCTTTTTAAGGAAAGAATTAAGTAAAAATAGTTGTAAGGTAAATTTAAGTTGTCTTGATGGTGTGAGTTGTCTTCATGTCAAAGAAGGAGAGTAATAGTGTCTACCTCAGAGGGTCGTTGTAAGGAATAAAACTGTGAAGTACTGAGTACTTAAGGTAAGTATTCCACAAATGTTAGTTCTTAGTACTGTAATTATGTAATATTTGGAAGTAATTTTTCTTTGGGCAAAAACACTCTTATTAAGAAGTTCTTAGTGAGCCATGATTTCTCTCACATTTAAAAAATAATAGTCTCTATGGGGCCTTCCTGGTGGTGCAAGGAATTAAGAGGCAACCTACAAAGCTATCTGCAGCCACTCAGCACAAGTTTGACCCCACACCCGGGAGCTAACCACATGGCACAGCAGACCTCTCCTGACTCGCCCGCTGCTCCCTTCAGCAGTTTATTTCAGTCAGTCTGCCTGTTCTGTTCTCTACTCTGTCTCTGGTGAATCCTCTCACCACCCCCCTACCTTTAGCCTGTACCCCAGTTCTTGTATGCATGAATAATTTTTTTTTAAAATTCTTTACTTTAAAAAAAAAATAATAGCCTCTATATTTTTGAATTACTGAAAATTTCTCTCTACAAATCATATTAAATGTCAGTGTCTTGAGTGAAATATATGTTGCTGATTCAGTTATGCAGGTGACACAGCTCTCCTGTGGATCTTTATCTGTATCCATCAATGACTATTGTGAACCTCTTTTTTCCTTTAAGATTTATTTTATTTTTTTATGCATACAGGAACTGAGGTGTAGGCCAGAGGTGCGGGGGGTGAGAGGATTCACCAGAGACAGAGTGGGGAGCAGAACAGGCAGATTGACTGAAATACACTGCTGAGGGGAGCAGCAGGTGAGACAGGAGAGGTCTGCTCTGCCTTGTGGGTCTGCTCCCTGGCTGGGGATTGAACTCCTACTGCAGAGGCTGCGGATAGTTTCATAGTGCTGAGATTTACAACCCCCTGCACCACCAGGGAGGCCCTGTGAACCTAACTCTTGCCTAGTAGATTGTGGGCTCTTCTCTGGGTATAGAAAAAGTGCTGTACTCACCTGTGTCCCTCACCAAACTGAGATTCTTTAAGGAGTGATAAAGCTGGAAAGATCATCTTTTTTCCTCCAGGCTATGAATAAATAGGAAGAGGAAAGTAAAGACTGGGTTAGCTTCATAACCCAATATCAAATTTGACAATATTGAATATTGATCAGGTTTTCACAGATACTGTATGTAAGTACTATACTTGGAAGATAATCACCCTCATGAAGTAGAATGACTGCTCTCCCAATCTCATTCATTGAATCTTTCTTGCCAACTCTTCCTTCCCTAACTTGCCTCAGTTTCCTGCTTAAGTATTTTTTACCCATCCCTGTATTGTAGTCAAAGTCATGCATTCCTAGTATATGCTGGTTTCATTGCATTACCCTGTACTCTGCAGGCACTTTGTTTTTGTAATCCAGGGAATACCTGATTTTTCTTCTGTTTTTATTCTAAAAAATACTTCTATTTTTTCAGATTATGAGTCTGGGAATGACAATATGGAACTCATAGTGAAGCAGATTTCTGATGAAGCTGAATCGCACTGGATGACATCAGGAAGCACTGATGGAAATGTTCCCCACAGTCAAGAGTTTGGAGAAGTTAGTGGCCTTCATGGCCTCGTTGAAAGGTGGCAGGTAACCCCCACTGTGGGGAAATCAAGGCAGAACCCTTCCCAGAAAAGAGATCTTGGTGCCATCACAGACAATGACCGTAAGCAAAACCCAAGTGGTGAGAGAGGTCACAAATGTAATGATTGTGGTAAATTTTTCCTTCAAGCCTCAAACTTCATTCAACATCGGCGAATCCATACTGGAGAAAAACCATTTAAGTGTGGTGAATGTGGGAAAAGCTATAATCAGCGTGTACACCTTACCCAGCATCAGCGAGTCCACACTGGTGAGAAACCCTATAAATGTCAGGTGTGCGGAAAAGCCTTCCGTGTAAGCTCCCACCTCGTCCAGCATCACAGCGTGCACAGTGGAGAGAGACCGTACGGATGCACTGAGTGTGGCAAAAACTTCGGGCGGCACTCCCATCTGATCGAGCACCTGAAACGCCACTTCAGAGAGAAATCCCAAAGATGTATGTGTTGAGAGTTTGTACTCTGAGAATAAACAGAGGCAAAAGTTGTTTTATTAGCTTAGAATAATGGGCAGGATGAGTTGTGATACTGGAAGCAGTGGGAAGGGGCAAAGATTACAGTCTGTTATTTATCCAATAGTTCTCATATGAATAGCAATACCCTATGCCCTCTACACCATTCCCCCCACCCCCTTGCCTTTCCCCAGAGGCATCCGCTTTCAGCCTTCTCATCAGTTCTTCAGATAATTCTGTATTTCTAAATAACACTGCTGTTGTTTAACATTGTCCATTGACTTTCTATTGTAGAACATGAGGCATTTGGTTCTCTTATGTTCTTTTTGATACAATAAAATAATAGTGCAGGAAGTTTAAAGGAAAAAGTGGGAGATTAAAAAAATCATCTAAAATCCCACCATCATAATAGAACTGTTGTTATTGTATTTTCATAAGCCTTTTTTACATTTTGTCTCTTAGGGTGCTATGAGATAATATTACACATACTCATTGCCCAATGCCCTCAGCCCTCCTTTTTGTTATTTTGACAACCTGCTGTGTGGAGACATCATTTACTCAACTGTTACCCAGTTGAACTTCTAATTTTTTCTCTTTTGTCCTGAAACTGTGGTTAGTACCTTTTTCTATTTCCTTAAAAGCCCACAAGTGAGGAAAGGCCAAAAACACTTGATACATTACTACCAAATTGCTTTTTAAAACAATCCCACCAGATATGAGAGTTTGTTTTGCTAAATTTCTTCCAGAGTTATCAAAAGTTCTTTTTTAAAAAATTGAGTAAGCAGAAGAGAATTCTGTGCTATATATTCATTTTCATCAATTTGATTATAAGATTAAGTTTCCTGCTTGTTTACTTTTTTAAAATCCGTTCAATTGTATAAGGATGAGATGACGATAAACTGCTGTGAACTTAAAGGTTCTTATTAATATTCTTCAGATAACTTTAAAACTAGCCAGCATATTTCTTTTTATTTTTTTATTTTTTTTATAAATAATAAATTTTATTTTTATATTCCCCATACAATTGCAACCCCCCCATTCTGATCCCAATCCCTCCCCTCCCGCCCCCCACCCCCCCAAGCATATTTCTTTTTAAATGCTATCTTTGATGTCCTCAAGCTCAGCTTGTCATTTGCCTCAATAGACAATTGCCACCTCTTCCATCATGGAATAGAAGTTTATGAAGTTCATAATGTCTTTAGTTCTGGAATAAGCTGAGTTACCTCCTTAGCCAGTTCTAGCCCATCCTAGTTGGTGACTTTTCATGAGGGGATATTCATCCAACAGCACTCTGGGCTTGGAAAGCAGTCTCTGTAAATAGTATCTTTGTTATAGCTTCCCTGCAATTGTTTGGATAACTGGTTTCCTGATTATACTCACCTACCTCCCCCCATTTTCTGATCAGAGGAAGTATACATTGTGTGTTCATCTAGCTGTATTTGTTGAGAGCCTCTTATGCTAGGTACTTGGGTTACAGCCATAAAAAGAGCATATATAGTTCATGCCCTTGTGGAGTTAATGGCCTGTTGGGCATAGAGGACAGCACCGAAGGTAAGAATTCCCAAAGGAAGGAAACTGAAAGTTGAGTGTTGACCAAGACTGAAGAGAGCCAAGATTAATATATTACCTACCTTGACAATATTTTTACTGGCTCATTTCTCTTTTTCTACTTCCTAATCAGGTATTCTTCCAGCTCCATATCTTTATAATCCTGTTTCCCATTCTTCCAGTTTTGTCAGCTCTCCCCATCCAGTCATGTATTTTTGTTCTGTCTGCCTAAATCATGTTGTGTTAAGATCCCCTCCATACTTCCTGCCTCTGCTCCTACTTTCTCTCCTTTCTATCTAATAAAAGTGTTTCCTAAGCCCTGGGTTGCCTAACCTCATTCATTCTCATTACCCTCTTGAGCAAGCCTCTTCTTTGTCTTGTTTTTTTGCACAGGACAAATACCAAAAGGTTCTTTTCACTCTTAGCACCGAGTACATGCACCCTCTTTGTCACTCCTTTTGCATCATAGTTTTATCTGATTAACCCTTTTCCTGACAGCTTGTTTTTATTTCTTTAAAAGAACTAATGGCATTTGCATTTTCTCTTTATTTCTTCAGGCAGTGACAAAAGAAGTAAGACTACAAAATTGAATATGAAGAAGAAAATTTCAGAATTTTCAGAAGACTTGAACCTATCAGGGAGAATCCAAAGAAATGTTTCTCAAGATTTTGGAGAAGGCCATGAACAAGACAAGTTGGATAGAAAGCAGGGCATTCCCATGAAAGAGATACGAGGACAACCCTCCTCAAAGAGACTCAATTTCAGTGATGTCACGTATGCCCACAAAAAGTCCTCCACAGGAGAGAGGCCACATAAGTGTAATGAGTGTGGAAAAAGCTTTATTCAGAGTGCACATCTTATTCAACATCAGCGAATCCACACTGGAGAAAAGCCATTTAGGTGTGATGAATGTGGGAAGAGCTACAATCAACGTGTGCACCTAACTCAACATCAACGAGTCCACACTGGTGAGAAACCCTATACCTGTCATTTATGTGGGAAAGCTTTTAGAGTGAGGTCCCATCTTGTTCAACATCAGAGTGTGCATAGTGGGGAGAGACCCTTTAAGTGTAATGAGTGTGGGAAAGGCTTTGGGAGGCGTTCACACCTGGCTGGGCACCTGAGACTCCACTCTAGAGAGAAATCTCATCAATGTCATGAATGTGGAGAAATATTTTTCCAATATGTTAGTCTAATTGAACATCAGGTACTCCACATGGGTCAGAAAAATGAAAAAAATGGCATTTGTGAGGAAGCATATAGTTGGAACCTAACAGTGATGGAAGATAAGAAGATTGAGTTACAAGAGCAGCCTTATAAGTGTGATATATGTGGCAAAACCTTTAGTTATAGTTCAGACCTTATTCAGCACTACCGAACTCATACTGCAGAGAAAACCTATAAATGTGATATATGTAGAGAAAATGTTAGCCACTGTTCCCACATAAAACAATATCAAAAAACCTATTCCAACGTGAAGTCACATCAGTGTAATGAATGTGGCAGAGCCTTTACTCTGAAGTCACATCTTAATCAACATCAAAGAATCCATACTGGTGAGAAACCCTTTCAGTGTAAAGAATGCGGAATGAGTTTCAGTTGGAGTTGCAGCCTCTTTAAACATCTACGAAGTCATGAGAGGACAGAGCCCATAAATACCTTAAGTGTGTAGATGTTTCTGTTGTAGAACAGCTCTTACTCGATTTTAGAGAAGCCTTCCTGAAGAGAAACCCTGCTCCTGTAAAGAATGTAATAACAACCTCAAGCCTTTTTTCCCAACTTATACCATCAAACTCACAGACAGGTCGAAATCCTTCAGTTTGAATTCAGCTTTAGAAACACTGGAGAATCCACAACAAATAGATCTCTGTTTCACCATTGAGAAATTCTTTTGTTTACCATCTTTGCGTTTGAAAATCTAGACAGGGGAGAGCCTTTGGATGGCACTCATTCTTCATTTGAAGCTCGGAACATTGACTCTGTGGGATGCCGTGTGAATGCAGTAGATTTAAATAAGCTTTATTTGTAGTTTCCACCTTGTTTGATAGCTTATCTATTCAGGGACAAGCACAGTGGGGGAGAGAGAGAGAACTCTTCAGCATGACGTCTGTTTTGGTACCTCAGCAATGAACCTTTTTCTAAAAATGATTATCCCAGTACTATAATGCTCCTGTTATTGTTCCATCTTGAGTATTAAACTCTGTGAGAAGAAATTGACTTAAGGTATTTATATATTTTGTCAGAGTTGGGGTTCAGAGACTGAATGGTCTATGTTCCTGCTGCCTTACTCAATCTACAACTTCTTAAAACATGTTCCACATTGTTTTTGTTTCGATTCTCGTACCATCAGGGTTAGCTGGTAGAAAGAATGCATTTATCAAGGGAAGAGAAAGAGGAGTAACCTTAGGGGAGTATAGAAAATGGCCAAACTGTAGATTGGTTTCTAATTCTGTTACCCACAAGAATGAGGGCAGTTATGTCCATAGAAGGAATTGGACCAAGTTGAATCTTGGTCTAAGCAGTATGTGTGTACCCGTTCCCAGTCACCCTGGACACAGATCTCTCCTATAGATAATAGCATGTAGAATGAGTTTCAGTTGGAGTTGCAGCTGAATTAAAAGTGAATGGTAATTGGGAGCAGGGAGGTCATGGTCTGGTTAGCCCTGCCTGGTGGAATGGAGTTGTTGAGGAAGGATGACTTGGGCCTGTTTGCTAGAAAGAGGGAGGGTACTCTGGGTGCTGCTGAAGTCCTGCTTCTGCTGACTGCCTGGCTTATAATAAACATTCAGTAAATACTCACTGACTGTGTCTGTTGTATGCTGGTCCCTGTGCAGATGCGTTTTGCCAAGCTGGCATGCCCATCCCCTAGTTGCTCTTGAGACACTAGAGACCTCTTCAGATGATGGGGGCTTGCCTCACCCAGGACCTGCCTCCACACCCACCCAGTCATCTCAACTGATTGATATGGAGGAAGCGCTATAACCCTCCCTCCAATTATCAGGTCATAGCTAGGCTATCTGAGGCTACGTCCATGCTCTGCTCTTGCCCTATGGTCTCCTGTTTCTTTCCTGCCCGTGAAGGGCATGCATGCCCTTAGCAAATCACATGGTTCTGTTTGGCTCAGCCTCTACAAAGACATTTGGTGTGTAAGTGGTCCTCGACAGCTGACTATCAGAATAGACTGTGGACAAGGCTGCTATTGATAGCCTCCGGTGTGTGGTGGCTGTTCAGTTGTGACATTCTCTGTGGTAAACTGGGATGGGACATGTGGAAGGAATGTACTGACTTGTGTAAGGTTTGTGGGGAAATGAACATAAGGGCTATATGGATGCGGGTAGCTCTTGCTAAGCTCTGATTCCTTGAAGGGAGAAAATGAAAACAGCACAAATAACCACCAACTTAACACTAAGTGCGTCGGGGGGCTTCCTTGATATTGTTTAAAGAAATTCTTGTCTCCTGCCGATAATCACAGAGCTAGGGGTTATCAGGTCCAAGACTTAATTGAGAATGATGGCTTCGTAAGTAAACCCTAAATTCCCAGCCAAAGAATGGTGCTTGTGCATACTTGACCAAAGGTCAGTTGTCACCAATGAGGAGCCAAAAAGATCTTGATTCTGAGTAGAGGAAGCCAAATAAAGCAATCATCGAGAAGGCTAAGATAGAATTGGGCTCTCTTTTCCCTGTCTTAGCTTCGATTCTATTTCACAGGACTCAGACTTTAACACAGCCTTTATTGAAGTCTATTTCCCCCATTTTCAGCTGTTCTCAATATAGCCCACTAAAATTTTGCATGAATGCTTGAGATTATTTTGCAGTTCTCAGGTCTTTCAGATGCCTCTTGCTTTCTCTGCTTCCTTTTACATTACTTAAGACTCTGTTAGTTTTGTGTCAGAGATACCATCACCTGGTTTTGTAGATCCTGCCTATGGCTTTCAGTTTTGCTACCCTAGTTGGTCAGTGTTTTTAAGGTGTTTTAAGGAGAATTATTAACTAGACCACTACCTTCTCTCTTGTGTCTCTTTTTTGAGAGCAAGAGAATTACCCCAATAGAATTACCCAATAGACCGCCCTACACATCTCACTATTTAGCCAAAATTAAGACACACATCCATGCTTAAATAAGAGGAGGATGTAAAATCATGATTAGCATCAAGTTTTGCTTCCTGTAATTATAACAGAGGGAAAAGCCACCCATACATAGATGGTGAATAACTGAACTTGAAGGGGTTCTGCCTAAAAGGAAGAAGCAAGGCAGGGGTCAGGTAACAGATGTGTGTGTAAAATTGTCAAGATTATTTTAACTCACAGGAATATATTTTACATTATTACCCTATACACACATCTATGAAACTAAAACAAGTTTCATGAACCAATGCTATATATGAAAATGAAACCTAGTAAATTCCAACTATAGTTTTATTAATATTGAACTACAATATACAAAAAAAAACCTAGAAAGTACAAAACCAAAATTTTGTAAAGGTGATATTTAGTGTAGGGGTGTGCCTGCCTGTTCATAAGTTCATTCCAGTTAGGAACACAGAAGACAAGGCTACACATGTCAGGAGCACTATTGAACTGATTGCTTTGCTTTGCTTTTAATTGTGTCAATATTGAAAATCTGGGGCCTCCCCTGGTGGCGCAGCCATTGAGCACTGGGCTGCAAAGCTGCCTGCAGCCTCTGCAGCGCTGGTTTGATCCCTGGCCACTGGCGAGGGTCCCACATGGTGCGCAGACCTCTCCTGCCATGCCTGCTGCTCCCCTCAGCAGTGTACTTCATCAGTCTGCCTGTTCTGTTCCCTGCTCTGGCTCTGGTGAATCCTCTCACCCTCCCGCGCTGCTGACTGTACCCAGTGCTTGTATAAATAAATAAATAAATAAATCTTTTTAAAAAAAAATATTGAAAATCCTAATTCACACAAATAGTTATGAATGCTAATAATAGCAATATACTCTTTTTACTTAGCAATGGAAATTCATCTATAATCTTTTTTTTTTTTAATTTTTTTTTAGATTTATTTATTTTTATTTATTTATACAAGCACTGGGTACAGTTAGAAGCGCGGGAGGGTGAGAGAATTCACCAGAGCCAGAGCGGGGAGCAGAGCAGGCAGAAGGACCGAAGTACACTGCTGAGGGGAGCAGCGGGCGGCAGGAGAGGTCTGCGCGCCATGTGGGACCCTCCTCCAGTGGCCGGGAAGCAGCTGGAGATCGAACCAGCGCTGCAGAGGCTGCGGGCAGCTTCGCAACCCAGCGCTCAACCACTGCGCCACTGGGGAGGCCCCATCTTTAATCTTAATCCAAAATGCTGATTAACGTAGTGTCTTATAATAATTATTCAGCGTGAATGACAAAGTAAGTTGCAATAATTCATTCTCTTCTGTGGGTATCAAGTTTAACTCAATTATTGATTCTGGGGTTTCAAAAGCAAATGGATCTTTTATCCAACTATTTTCCTTTAAGAATTCAAATTTCTCGGCCTCCCTGGTGGCGCAGCGGTTGAGCGCTGGGTTGCGAAGCTGCCCGCGGCCTCTGAGGCGCCGGTTCGATCCCCAGCTGCTCCCCGGCCACCGGAGGAGGGTCCCACATGGCGTGCAGACCTCTCCTGCCACCCACTGCACCCCTCAGCAGTGTACTTCGGTCCTTCTGCCTGCTCTGCTCCCCGCTCTGGCTCTGGTGAATTCTCTCACCCTCCCGCGCTTCTGACTATACCCAGTGTTTGTATGTATGTATAAATAAATAAATAAATCTTAAAAAAAAAAAAAAAAAAGAATTCAAATTTCTCTTCTGGGAAGCAATGGTGAAAAGTTTGAGACAAGGAAGTGAGATGCAACATTATCTCTAACCTGATTTTTAAAAAAAGATTTATTTATACATACAAGAGCTGTGGTACAGGCCAGAGGTGTGGGGGTGAAAGGATTCACCAGAGACAGAGTGGGGAACAGGACAGACCTGACTGAAACACACTGCTGAGGGGAGCAGCAGACAGTCAGGAGAGGTCTGCTGGGCCATGTGGGTAGCTCCCTGGCTGGGGATTGAACTTGTGCTGCAGAGGCTGCGGATTGCTTCATAGGTTGCGTCTTATAACCCCTTGCACCACCAGAGAGGCCCTAACCTTATTTCTTTTAAGCAGTCTTGATCAGCAATATTCTCTTCAATGTGTTGCAACAATGTAGGGAACATATTGTAGAAAGGCTGGTTATTTTTTTTTTTTAAAGATTTATTTATTTATTTATTTATACAAGAACTGGGGTACAGGCCAGCAGCATGGGAGGGCAAGAGAATTCACCAGAGGCAGAGCAGGGAGTAGAACAGGCAGAACGACCTAAAACACTGCTGAGGGGAGCAGCGGGCGAGACAGGAGAGGCCTGCCACACCATGTGGGTTTCTCCCTGGCCGGCTAGGAATGGAACCTGTGCTGCAGAGGCTGTGGACAGCTTCACAGCGCTGCGCTCAACCCACTGTGACACCAGGGAGGCCCTAGGCTGATTATTTTTTAAGTCTTGCTTGCCACAGCAATAATGTCTTTTGGAACCCAAGAATACGCACAAGATAGTGAAATATATTATTGCTTTCCCCCTGTATCTTCAAATTTAATTCATTAAGAATGCCAAAAATATCACTTAAATATGCCAATTTTGTTACCCAAATGTCATCTTCAAAAACAGTTGCCAAATGAGATTGATTTTCAATAAGAAAAATGTAAATTTCATTCCTGAGTTCATATACTCTGCCCAATACTTTTCCTTGAGACAGCCACCCAACTTCTGCATGAAATAGTAAGTGGGGGGCCTCCCCGGTGGCGCAGCGGTTGAGCGCTGGGTTGCGAAGCTGCCCACAGCCTCTGCAGCGCCGGTTTGATCCCCGGCTGCTCCCCGGCCACCAGAGGAGGGTCCCACATGGCGCGCAGACATCTCCTGCCACCCGCTGCTCCCCTCAGCAGTGTACTTCGGTCCTTCTGCCTGCTCTGCTCCCCGCTCTGGCTCTGGTGAATTCTCTCACCCTCCCGCGCTTCTGACTGTACCCAGTGCATGTATAAACAAACAAAGAAATAAATTAAAAAAAAAATGCCTCTAAAAAAAAAATTTAAAAAAAAAATTAAAAAAAAAAAAGAAAAGAAATAGTAAGTGGGTGTGGTTCACTCCAATCTCTGAACAAAATATTTCAAGAAGTCGGCCGTTCAATGAGCTTTCTTTAATAAAATTAACAATTTTAACTGCATTTTTAAAATACATCCATTAGACTTGGTGGAATGTCTTTGGATGCCAAAACTTCTTGATGAATAAAACAGTGGTTCCAAAGAGTACCGCTATGGGTTGCTTCTAACAATTTTTCAATAACTCTGCTAATTTTTCCAGTCATATTTGCTGCTCCATCACTTGTAATTCCTTTCCAGTTTTTCCAGTTTAATTTATATTGACCAACAATGCACTTTTCTAATGCAGTAAATAAATCTAGTTCAGTTGCATGTGAATTTAAGTTTAAACAACACAGGGCCTCCCTAGTGGTGCAAGGGGTTAAGCACCGCACTATGAAGCAATCCACAGCCTCTGCAGCACAAGTTCTGCAGCACAAAAGAAACCCACATGGTGAAGCAGACCTCTCCTGTCTCGCCACCTGGTCCCCTCAGCAGTGTATTTCAGTCATTCTGCCTGTTCTGTTCCCCCACTCTGTCTCTGGTGAATCCTCTCACCCCCTGCATCTCTGGCCTGTACCCCAGCTCTTATATGCGTAAATAAATACATCTTAGAAAAAAAAAAGTTTAAACAACACAAAAGATCCTCTATAAAAAAATCATCTTGCCACACATATCTGACATAAACCAAGAGTGTTGCACAACTGGAATATCAGTGCTCTCATCAAGTTGGATTACAAAATCTATACCAGATTATAACCGTGCAATAAGTTTCGCTTCTAAATGTTTTGCAATCGTATAGATTCGACGAGATATTGTATTATCATTAAGAGGTATAGTTCTTAATTTATCAGCTGATTCATGTAGGCTGTGTGCCAAGAGGTTTTTGTACATTGCTTACACAACTCATATAACATCAATGTTAATCTAATGATTAAGTGCATAATTAAGATTCCCATTTTACGGGTGAAAAATAGCTAAGAAAGATTAAATAACATTTCTAACACTATAAAGTCAGTGGAGCAGCACCAATACTCAATCCAAGTCTGAAGTCCAGGGTCCTAACTGTGCAGCTACACTGCCATCTGATCACTAAAAAGTGATCTGGCCACTCTAAAAAGTGGTCAGCACAGTAGGGTGTATGTGACGATCCATTGGGGCGCAGGTGGGGGTGGAATTAAAACTTGTATTTATATTTTAAAAATACCGAAATCCATTTTATCTTTCCTGATGGTCCTAGTTTTACTTTTCTCCCCATCTTTAGCATTTATATTGTTTTATCATCATTTGAGTTGACATTCTTATCTTTGTTTTCCAACTATATTTTCTTTATACATTTCAGTGATAGTTTCTGAATATGCCATACCATTTCAGGTTTTTTAATAAAACTGAAGAAAAGGAATCTTATTTTTTGACATCTGGGTCAGTTTTAAAGGTGGGATGAGCCATCCCTTACGGTGGCAGTAAGAATCAAAATGGCCCTTCAGAGATGCAGGGCTAAGGTCAGGGGCCCAGTCACTCCTCCCTGACCCAGACTGTCTCTCCTAGAGGGTTTTCCTGCTCATATTCTGGGCAAGAAGTAGTAGAAAAACTGGCTTTTGTTTTAGCTTTCTTGAATGATCTCAGCACCCTCAAGAATAGATTGTCTTTTGCTCTCATTGTCACTCATGTCCCTTAACAGAATTTGTGGCAATCCATATTAAAAAATATATTTGTTTACTGAATACAATATTAACATTTCTGCCCATTTATAGAAAGCTCAACAAATGCAGAAAAGGCATACATATCATTTATAATGAAGAGATTTCACTATATTGCATATCAGATTATTTATGAAACATCCAAGTGAGAGTGGGAGGAATTTCATAGCTGCAGTTTTAAATTCAGAAATAAATTTTATGTCCAAGAGTAATTTACTTATATTTCTCCCATAAGACTTTGTAATCAACCTATTCCTTCAACAAAGGACCCATTGATCTGCTTACAATGCATTGTCCACATTTGATTGTTTGCATATGATTTACTTACCATCAGCCTGTATAAGTGTTTTCCTTAGTCCCCTGCCACTTAACAATCTCTTAATAATGAAGGTATCTTTCTGTATACTGGTGGCATTGCAGGAAATGGAGATGGGCCATCAGCTTTGGCCTTGTTGGATTTTATGTCACTCTACAAATGAATTTCCAAGTTGGAAGTGTCCTTTGAGATAATCTGTTATACTCTGAGGGAAATTTGAGACTTGGTAGTATTTTGTCCAAGATCATTCTGCTCATCAGTGGCGGAAAGAGCACTGGTGACTACTCTCTTAATGGCCCACAGCACTTTTTCACAGTATCACAAGCCTTTACTACTCACCACTCCAAGGCAATCTAAGCACCTTTACCTCCCACAAATGAAAAACCGACTTAATGTCTGAAATTACACCTTTAAAAAAAGCCCTAGAAAGTTCAGAAACCGAAAGTTAAATGTGGTGTATGTAATATTTACCTACTGCATCCAAATCACTTTATTCCCTAGGGTTCAAACGCTCTTAATCACTATCATCAGTGATGGTGGGTGTAAGTAGATGTTCTGCAAACTTGTAAATCCTAAACTTGTCCATTTAAAAAAGTTCGTGGAGCTTGGTGCTCTTGGGTCATCCTGATTTTAAACTCAGGTTCCCAAGGAATCAAGGGGATTGGGGGAGGAAGATCCTCATCAGAAGGAAAGTGAACAGAGACAACAGGGAGTTGGGGTGCACAGCAATTAAACGAGGGTCATTTTGGAGCGAATGACCCTCTGGGGTGAAAAACGAGAACAAGAAGGGCCACGCAAACCACCTCTCCCAAGTGTCAAAGGCATCTAGCACAGGCCAGTCCAAGTGGTTCCCTTCCCGCTCAGATCCAGGGCTATCTCTGTTGGGGGACCGCGCATCCTAAGGCGAAGGCTGGAGCCAAGGCCGGGGACACGTACCCTCCTCCACGCTGTTAGGGGGTGGCCATGGCGAGGGGTGTCGCGGAGCACAGTTGGACACATCCACCTCTGCCCTGCCCGTGCTTCTGGCAGGACCCACGTCTCACAGTGAACACTGGAAAAGTCTGGGGGTGCTGGGATAGAAAAGGGAGGTGATACCAAAGGAAGGACAGGGAGCTTGGACCCGACATCTCAGCTCGCCAGATCCCAGAGACTGTCACAAAAGCCAGAAGCACGTCAAGCCCACCTTCCAGGACCCGGGTGCGCTTTGGGGTTCTTTCTAGGTATGCTGGTGGACTTCGAGTCCCAGTTCCCCAATCTCTGGGTCTGACTTTGGGGAGTCTCTTTCCAATATTCACCTCTCCCCATCCGGGAAAGTGGGGTTTAGGTTTTCCTTGATACCATCCTGCTCAGATACTTACACGTTTTTCACATTTTTCTTATTGACAGCAGTAATCATAATACTTCTAATTATTATCAATAATAATACTTAGCGATTGTGTATCTGCAGCAGAGAAAGTGAAACAAAGATCAGTACAGTGGTACATCAAAGTGAAGTCAAGGATGAATAGTTTACAAAACGGAAGTGATTGCTTCTCTGGGGACTCTAACACTTGAAAGGGGCAGTAATTTCAAATATCTGATCTACGGGCAACAGATATTATTTCCATACTAGACAGAGGTTTTGAGTTTGACTAATGCTTCCAGGTAGTTTTCAAAATAACAATAGTGGAATTACTACAGTATATCTAATTTGGGACATTTTTTACTGGCAAAATGTTATCACAATAATTACAGCTTTTGGGCCTCTCTGGTGGCGCAAGGGGTTAAGATGCAACCTGTGAAGCTCTCCACAGCCACTGCAGCATGAGTTCAAACCCGGGCCAGCGAGCTACCTACATGGCACAGCAGACAACTCCTGACTCACTCACTGCTCCCCTCAGCAGTGTATTTCTATCAATCTGCCTGTTCTGCTCCCCACTCTGTCTCTGGTGAATTCTCTCGCCTCCCACACCTCTGGCCTGTACCCCAGTTCTTCTATGCATAAATAAATCTTTAAAAAAAATGACAGCCTTTACCACTACATTATCAATAGACAAAGATACTACCTATTACAAAACAGTAACAGATCTTGGGTGGCTGTGACATGACTCAAGTTCTGAGCCAGATCTGGGCACAATAGAAAGGCTTACAAAAGGAACACCCTTTGCTACAGCAGCTACCAGGGATGAGGTGATATTCTGAACAGCCTTCCAAGTCCTGAATAATGTTCTGTTCCTCAGGAGGTTTGACCTTGCGGAGGTGGTCATTGCTTTTTGTCTACTTTCCACAACTTCTTTCTTTTTGTAGTTCTTTAGTTTTTTGTCCCACGATTCTTTTCAATAATCCACTTTCTTCCTTTATCATGGGCTGGCTTGCTAACCAATGGTTCTTCTTGAAGACAGCACATTCTCAGAATGTCTTCCTCCACATATCCACATACTTTTTCATATTCCCTTTCAGTGTTCCAAGTCATCTCTAAGCACATTGTTATGCATTATATTTTCTTCTATGTCTAAAGTTGCCCTTCTCCCCTAACACCACTCCCATTCCCACATTCAAGTGCTTAAAGTATTCAGAAAAATAGGTTCTTGAATGCAACTGGCTGTTTTTGTTTTTTTAATTTTTTAAAATTATGTAGTGTGTTTGGTAGGGACTGTGGGGACTCTATTCTTTGTCTACTGATCTACTGGTATGAGAAAGTCAAAGACGTGATATTCTCAGTTCCAGTACAGTGGGACACTTAGGGCCAGTCAATGTGTGGTGTGTATTCTTAAGTATATCTTAAGAAGAACTGTTTTTTCTTAGAATCAGGACCGCAGCCCAGCAGCCTGTAGGTTTGGAGATAGGAAGCATAAATTGCACCACTGGGTTACTGGATATGATAGTAATAGGAGTCACTCCTGTCTCAATTCCTTGGAGACACAATACCATATATATTAGTGTTTCATGCACATCAGTGCATAAACTGTATCCTGGACAGCTCCTCTAAGTTACAAGGTGCTGTTTCTTGTATCAGCAATTAGTGGCGTCTGTTCATTTACTTAAAAACTACTAATTTAGTGCCACTCTTGTGTCCAAGATAGCCAGTATTTTAAAATTGGGCCTGAAAAATATGATGAGCCACAGCTGCCCTTTCCAACGCTGCTGTCCACCTGCACCAAGCTTTACCCATCACAGTTCAGGAATGCAGCTCTCTTTCAGTCTGCTTCTTTATTCCACTGCAAGTTGCTCTACGCCCCATCTTTCCCCAAGGACCTTAATAGCTTCAGATCCCACGACTTCCTATCACCAAAGCACTTCACTTCAACCCTAGCCTGACAGACCTGTTCACAGAAGTCGTATCACTAGGTCTGCAGCCCACGACACGCACCCACTTGGGCAGGCAATCACCCTGTGGGGAGTCTCGAGGGTCTACCGGCGCCAGGGAGGGGCCAGGAGGGGAGCTTTCCCAAGTGCGGTCATTACTGACACACCGACTACGGGCCAGCGGGGCCAGCAAGTGGGGAAATGAGGCGGGAGCAGGACGTGGAGAAAGCGCACGCGCGGCTCCCACGCCTCGGCCTCATCCGGGGCCCTCCCTCGGGCCCGCCCCCCGCCCCGGCCGTCGGACTCCACCTCCGGAAATGCCACCGAGAAGCGCCGGCCTCCGAGCGATCTAGAGCGACCTCGGGAAGGCCCTGGCGACCCAGCCTGCGAGAGTCCGCGACGGGACGGCCACCGGCCCGCCTCTCCTCTCGGGTGAGTCGCCAGAAGCCGTTCTGGGGTCGCGGTGGGGACGCCGCTTGTTTTGCCTCCCCGGGAGGAGGAAGAGGCGGCGCCCGGCCGGGCAAGTGGTGGTTCTCCTCCCCAGCAGCGCGCGGCCGCCGGGGTTCGAGGGCCTGTTTCTCTTTCAGTCAGCGCTCGCCCCGACGCCCAGCCGGCTGAGAGGCGCCGCGTCAGACCCGCGACCGCGGCCCGGTGAGCTGGGTCTCAGAGGCCCGCCTCGCCCTTTCGGGGTCGCGTCTTTAGAGACAGTGGGAGGAAGTGGGAGGAGGGCAGTGCCGGGCGAGGCCTTCTGAGGACCCGGCGCCAGGGCCCGTTCTGAGGGTGTGCAAGGCGACGCAGCCCGGTCGCGGCTTTGGGTTTGAAGGACGCCACTCAAACCTGTTTGCGTCTCAGGTCCTCCCAGGGTTATTGTCAGGATTGTGGGGAAAGGCCTGCCCACCTAGTCTGTGTTAGCGAGGGTCTGACCCCAGAAGAGAGGTTCTGTTATTAGTTCGGGCCACTTAGTAATTCGCAGGGGGCCGACATAGTGTTACCAAGTAATTCCTAAAGGCCCTCCTTTTTTTAAAAAAAGGAAATTAATAAGAATAACCATAACTAGTATATTTTTTGGGGTACAAAACTTAAGCTTTAAAAGAAGCTCGTAAATAGCAAATATTTTAGACTTCACAGAAATCTTTACACTATTTGTACTGTCTTGATACAGTTTTTGAAACACTGCAAATTCTGAATTAATGGAGTTTAGGTAAATCTGCATACTTGGACCATATGATTTGGTTCTTGACTATTTGAAACTGACAAATAACCCATTTTTCTTTCTGTTAATTTGGTTGGTTCATCATATCAACTATTTTTGTTGAGTATCTACGTTGCATAAGCTACTTTGTGAAGTCTGAGGTTATAAATAATGGGTTATTTTAACGTATTACAATAATTTCTCCTAATCTCACTCTGCAGTGATGTTCATCGTCTTCCAGAACAGGGATGGAGGAAATTTCAGCCCAGGAAGCAGCAGGATCACCAAGCATCCAGTTTCAAGCTTTGGAGACACACTCTGAGGGTCTATCCCCAGAACCTCAGCTCTTACAGGATACCGACATGGAACAGGGACTCACTGGGGGTAAGGCAGAGAGAATACTTACATTCAGGAGAATGGGAGTACAGAAGGGCTTCTGGGCCTGGTGTGAGAGAGGCCAGGAACTTTAATAAGTAGAAGTAGATGGCCCCAAAAGGGAGAGACATATATGACTCACTGCAGTTTTGGGCTGGGCCCCTTTATTAGGGACAACCTTTCTTTAATTAGTAGAGTGGTAGTTACTCTGCTCTGGCTGTTTTTACTTCTTACAACCTTTACTTCACCCTAGTTACCACATCCAGAGTCATTTGTAAGATAGGTTGCTTTTACCACATCTCACAGTCCTTGCCTTGCTTTCACTTCCTGTTAGATGTAGGGCTGCTCCCTCCCCCATTCCCTTCAGTTAGTTTCTTTTCTCTTTGAGGATGTTGTGAGCTTTGCCACCTGCCGTTCTGATGCAACTGCAGTGTTTGTGACTAATCGAATTTTGAAAACAACCTTTTAATTCCTTGGTTGAGCACAAGCCTGTAAGTGTGTATACATACATATATGAACCGTATAACAACATTTTTGTGTATCATATAGGTAGGTTGATCTGTCTTGTACTTTATGCTTTGTACTACCTTTTGTAAGCTCCTTGCCATAAATTCTTTGTAGCTACCCGCAGTGCCTGAAATAACTTGTGTGTCAGCAACACAGATTGAGTGCCACAGTGTTTAAAGTGCTATTGGGCATTGTGGGAGTGTGGAAAGGATTGTGAGGAAACAGATGACCATTCCTTGTTCTTAGGGACCATATGCACTGGTTGCAGAGACAGTCCTCATTCAAAAGGGAAAGGCTTAATGAAGTTTACAGAGCAGTGTCTAGGAATGGGTCAGAAGTACATAAAATAACCATGACCCTGGACAAGTCACTACAAGTCTTTATGCTTTGCCCATCTACAAAACAGGTATAGTGCTTACCCCTTTGATAGAAGGAATGTCATATACTAAGGATAAAGTGAAATAATGAGATTTCATAATAGTATGTCATGGATTTGAACATGTGTAAGGAGGGCATGCAAATGCTGAGAAGGAGCAGAGTAGACACATTCAATAGCTGATAACATTTATTGATTTTACTAGAGTGTTTCTGTGAGAAAGCATCCCACTGACTCCCTGTTCTGTAAGGGAGCCCTGGGGAAGGACTGCTCTCACTCTTCGCTCCTTTCTCCTCCTTCAGCTCCACCTGTTCCCCAGGTGCCTGCTCTTCCCCATGAGGGAAGCCCAGGAGACCAGGCAGCTGCGCTTCTGACAGCCAGGTACCAGGTGAGCTGAGGAACCCTCTGATTTTCCTCAGGGAATATCGCTGCTAATTTAGTGTGGCCCTCATCCCATCTGTAAAACCCTGCCTGGAATTTTTTCAATAGCAGACCCCAGTTTGGCAATTGATCCTCATCAGAGACCTGGACTTCACACAAACAACCTTTCCATCTCCCCAGCACCACCAACAAACATTGTTCTTTCTTTATCCATAACACTATGATGGGCACTTCTTAGATGCAAAAGGGTTATGGAACGTCCTCCCTAAGTTCTAACTTGTTCTCCCTCCTCCCCACCATAAATACATACTGGATACCTTCTTTGTATCATCTCCTTCATTCTTTGGCAGTGATGCTATAGTGGCCTCATTCCATAGAGCAGCCAGGCTGTGTTATTTCAGGAGTTTGTGACATTCGAGGATGTGACTGTGCACCTTACTCGAGAGGAATGGGGATGCCTGGATCCTGTTCAGAGGGATCTCTACAGAGAAGTGATGTTAGAGAATTATGGGAACGTGGTCTCACTGGGTAAGGACTGTCTTTCTTATTATTCAGTTTCCTTGTTAGGGTTTCTTTACTTCCTTGTTTCTGAGTTGGTGTGAGATCTCTGAGAAAGTTGAGTGTGGTTCAGATTCCAGGTTTTAGGACATCTGAATCCTTCAACTTTAAGGTCATCTCTGGGAATGGGTTTCCTTTGGGAGTCTCAAGAAGAGACATTCTACTCCTTACCCTCAGCCAGTGATTCCTGCTTTTGTGGGACAACTGTTCCCGGGTAGAAGATGGGAACTTGCTTGTGCTTTGCCTAAGTTCTTGCCTTCCCTGTCTTTTCCTTTTTTAATAAGAGAGACTCTGGGACCTACCAACCCACAGATACTTTCCTTCCTGGCATTGCAGTATCCATGTATCTGAGAGTTTCCCATTTTCCTAGGAAGAAGAAAGGTCTTTTTAAAAGAAAGGCTGAATTCTTGTTTTGGGATCTAAAGATCCCTGTGTTCGTCTCCAAGCAGGCAGAATTTGAGAGATTTCATGTTAAAGGCATGACTCACTGTGAGTACATTTCAGTGAGTCACCCAGATGGAAATCCTAAATAACCTCACCCAAAGCAACAGAAGTCTCAGATACTGTCCTCACACTGCGGTGGGGTAAATTCTTAACCAGGTCTCTCCTTTGTCATTTGCTTGGTATAGTAGGCAGCTGAGATTGGGCAACCTATAGTCTGCAGAGAAGCATCAGTGGGGGTTGTGGTAACCCCCTTGATGTGAGCATTGTTCCTCTTCCATTTTTTGCCTTTCTCTGTTTCTGCTCTTTTTATGTACGTGTGTAATCACAGTGCACTTGTGCTCTTCTGTGTGTGCGCGTGTGCACTCTGTCTCCCTGTTGTCTATGCTGCTGGCATCTAGGGTGTGCCTTATCTTCTTGATTATATTCAGAATTAGCAAGGTCTTATCTGTGGGGAGGCAGCCTGCCCACTGGGAAGGTTTTTAGTGTGTTTTCCATTCCTGGCTCTTTGATCTTTATAGGCATACTTCTCCGCCTTCCCACCTCCCGGATTCATAATGTGAATTCCTGCCCGGCCCTGAGTCATACCCAGGCAAGTGCTTTCTCTGGAGAAACACTTGCAGTCCTTTCAGCAGGAATCTCCAAGAGATGGCCCAGGTATCGACTTCCCATCGATATTGCTCGCCCCTGCTCGGAAACTCCTTTTCCTCGATTGTAAGATATTAAACTTGATTGATGGAATAGATGCTCCTCAGGATGCTACCAGTATGTGAAAGTGCAGCTGCTCAAATGACCTTTGTTAAATTTCTAAAGGGCCAGGGAAGCCCTCCATTGAAACCAGATGCATTTTGAACCCAGTTCATTCAGAAGTCATGGTCATCTCCTCGTGCTCTGAGAAACCTGAGTTCAACTTCAGCTCTTCAGTTATGATCCTTTCATGTTATTTTAGAAATGTGGAACATACGCCGTGCCCCTCCTTTTCAGTGGTGAACACGACCTGCCCCTTCTGTTGCCTGACTCTTCTGTGACCCCTGGTCTCATGTTTATCATTCTAGTCTTCTTCCCTCCTTGTGCCTATCTCCAGGGTTTTACCTTCATCTCCCTTATTCTTTGTGGTGCTGTACAGATTGATGGATTTATATAACTTTTCCTGGTCAACAGTTCCTTAGTTCTGTCCTTCATGGAGGGGAAATGGGAGGTCAAGAGTTCAGTTTCTTTATTTCAGGGTATCAAATTGAATGTATATTTAATAGCTTTGTAAAATGTAAAATGATATGTAATTGTAAACTATTGTTAATTTTACCTAATAATTACATAAGTTCCAACAGTTATAACCTGTCTACTTTTTGGAGTAAAGAAACTTTAATCAACCTAATAGCATAGCTTGCTGTTAGGCTGAATTTTATCCCAGTTCCTCAGTCATTTCTGCACACAACAGGATATCCACATGCACACGCACATATCGGGTACGAATGCATACAAGAAACCCTCCTCAACTTGCTGTTGTAACGAGTCAACAACATCTCCTTAGTAATTATTTTTACAGTTCTTGGGAAGTCATTTTCTATATTTGTGGATTCAGCAAATTCCATCTAAAATTTAAGTTTCTTTACTTGCTAATTTGGCTTAATGTTTTGTGAAATAAGGACTTTATAATTTAGTTCCTTACTTAGCAATTCCACTTTTCTATTTCACATTTTTCCCATGGCAGTTGTTCTGCGTTATGTTTGTCACAGGCATCAGAACGTTGGTCCTTTGTTAAGTGCTTCCATTTACACCGTAGTAAACATACATAGTATGAATAGCTGAGTAAAAGTGAAAAAGTAGGTAAAAAGTCAAAATATTCATTGCCAAATCTAAAAAGCATACTCTCTTGACAATGAGTGAATTACTACTTGAGGTCATACCCAAAAGGGCATTATCTGTGACTCAATACTGAAGATTAAGATGGGGAAAGGGGCTGGATTCTGGATTGCATTTCACATGGAAGAATGTGGCAGAGGCCCACTTAGATGACAGTATTGGAAACATGCTTATCAAAATCCTAGCTAATGATAAGTGAGTTCATAAATTAGGAATGTTTGGCCCATGCCTCCTACTTTTTGAAGTTGATATTATGAGGCCAGAAGTGATTTTGCATAGAATGTCTTTTATTGCCATAACTATTTACTATGTTACTATGTACTATAGTGGTATGTACCTCATTTAACACCACAGACCTCTGAGCAGGTATTGTATTTCAGACCTGAGGCTCAGAAAAGTTGGGTAATCTTGTTCAACATCAAGAGCTAGAGTTGGAACTCAGATCTGACTCTGAAGCTCACCCATAATCTTTTTCACTTGTGCTTTAGGAGACTTAGTTCCTCTACTTGCGGTGTTTTTTATATTTGTATGGGTTTGTACCTGATAACAATTCAAAATGACAGATAAATTGGATAGGCAAGCACTAGGTTGTACAGTTTGGAAGCAGAAAGAACATGCATTCAAGAAGTAAAATTGTCTAGAAATATGTTGTTATAGTAGCTATCTACACAAGAATGAGTTGTTAAGGAGATATTTTTGTGTGTATGTGTATTTAATTAAGGACCAGGAAGAAAGTCATGAAGATTCCAGATAGCTAAAATCTTAGCATAATTCTGGTACAGGCAACAAGCCAAATGAGGTAAAGGTCATTTTTCGGTAAGGAAAAATTGAAGCACAGGCATATTTTGAAAGCATAGAGTTTTTTCTGTAAATTTAGGAAAAAGACAATCAAGTCAATGGCAAGAAAAGTCTACCTTAATGCTTTCTGTGACCCTTAGTACAATAGCTTGGGAAGAATATAAACTGTGAAATCAGACTTGAGTTTTTCTTACTAGTTGTGATACACTGAGCAAATTGTTTAAAATGACACTTGTTTTCTTCATCTATAAGACTTGAAAAATAATGTCTACCTTTCTGGAGTGGCCAAGGATTAAATTAGATTATGTTTCTAAGTACCTGGTGTGGGAAAAAAATAGCAAATGATGCAATGATAGACCAAATTTTTTAATACAAATGAAAATTTCAGGAGTGTTCAAATTATTCCTTTATAGTGGATTTTTCTCAAATTGAATCTTGCTCAGATTGTTTCCTTAGGAGTTTGGATTTTTGTTATAAAAAGATTTTGATTTCTTTGATACTAAATGATCTCTTATGATCTTTGATACTAAATGATTCCTTTTTATTAAAATGTCAGTGATTCCAAATCTGTTGAATCTTGGCTGTCTATAAATTGTTCTAGTCACTGTTTCTCTATTCTTTTTATTATTTTCATCTTTTACTCTGTTAATATGTTTGGCCTGCTGTTTTCTTTGTGTACATATGTTGGAGGATGAGATAGATTTTATTCTTGATCATTATTTTTTCACTAGTACATTTTTCAAAGTCTGAAAGAAACTTGAGCCCTAACTTCTACAGATATTATGACTTTGGGCGATTTATTTAACTTTTCTGAATAGTAATTTTCCCATTTGTAAAATGGGCACTATAATAGTTCCTGCTTCTTAAGTTATGGTGAGTATTAAGTGAGTGAAAGCTTGTAAAGATCTTAGCATACCTACTAAATTCTTTAGTAAATCTTAGCTTAATATTTTGATGATACAGGTGATTTTATTTCTAAACTGCAGTCTTGTATCTCTGTCTGCTAGAGATTTTCTTGTACCTTTCTATATTACCTTAAACATAAGTCAAACCCTTTGTCCCAAATGAAAATATTTTTGTTATGCTTGTGTTTAAGTATAGATACATAGTAAATAACCAATATTTGTTTCATTATCAAATATTTTGAAACACCTTAATATATCAGAGTTAAAAATTTTAAATTATGTTCAAACCTGTGAAACTATTTTACTTTTTACGGAGAACCTTAACTTAATAAGTGTCCAAAAGGAGAATTGACTCTATTAATACCCAACAGGAAGTTAGAAACACAATAAATGGCTTTCATATTCCCTAATCTCCCTCACAGGGAATTCCAGGTAGGCAGCTGTGGATCATTGTGTTTTTTCAGGCCCAATTTAAAAATACTGGCTATCTGGGACACAAGATTGAGCAGCTCTTACATGAATGAATCCAAAGAAATGTGAGATACAAGACACATGGTCACTGGTTCTCAAAAGAGTTTATAAATACAATAGAGATGATAATACCTGAAACCAATTATTAAAAAAAATCTATAAACTCTTATGCAGTAATATGTCAGGATAAGAGGAGTAGTCTTGTAGACATTTAAATGAAGAGAAAGGCTTTTGGAGATGTGGCTTGAACTAGACCTTGTTTGTGTGCTGGTAGAATCTTTCTGGGCTGAACATGTATAAAAATTGTCCCTTTGGTACCATAATAGTTCTGCCCTTTCAAAAACAAACTTCCCTTTGCTTTTGCTTTAAAAGAGATTAGATCCCAGCAGTCCATTATCCAAACCAAAGAAAGACCAGTTTTTGTGAAGAAGCACTTGTATTGTCCTTTCTTCACTGTATCATATTTCAGTTAGTTTATATGTCTCTGCAGTTAGAGTGTAAGGTCCCTGGGAGGCCGGGGGGGGAGGGGGAGGGATGCACCTTATCTGCCTCAACTCTTCATCTTTGCATATTTCATATAGGAGGCACTCTATAATGTTGACTAAACAAAAGTAAGCTCCTAATGGGCAAGGATGTGGTATATTATTTGTTTCCTCATGTGTACTTTAAACTGATTTTTTCTGGAGATTGGCCCTTGGACCAATTTATTCAGTTCTCACTAATTCTGTTGCTACAGTTTCGCTTAGTGTTCACAAGTGAGTTTTCACCTTTCTCCAGCCCAGCAGTTATATTTTGGTGACCTTAATTTGACCAGATCTAATCTTTGTAGACCTGGTCTTATACAAAGATTGATCGATAGGCAGCAGATAAAGAGTAATGGTAATAATTTCTGTGAGGACAGTCACACACCCATGCACAAATTCCCTTTTCTGAATAATGTTTAAGTGAACACTTCTCTCAAAAGTCATCAACTTACCTGTTCACACACCTCTTTCTAGAGTATAAATATGAGCTCCTCATAGAGGATCTTTGCCTTCCTCACTCTCCAGGCCTTTCTAATGTCTTCTAAGAATTTATTTTCTCTCTCCATTAACTATTTTTTAAAAAAAAAGGTGGCTGGTAAAGTATCTGGGGATAAATTGCCACATCCCATTTCCTTCTCTATGAGCAGGATTTCCAATTTCCAAGCCTGATGGGATCTTCCAGCTGGAACAAGATCTACAGGTCTTTGATCTCGAAACTAAGAATAGAGAAGTCTTAAGAGATACCTGCTCAGGTGAGTAAGGCAGAATCAACAGATGGAATTAGCGAAGTATAATTAAGTTGTTGACCCAAGTTTTAACTGCTTTGGCAGTCAGAATAAAGAGCTCTGTCTATTCCCCCGAGTTGGAGAGCTCCTTTCTTTTCCTTTAAGTTTTAATATTTATTTTGTCCCTTGTTTTATAAGTTATATTAGGTCAAGTTACTGATCTAATTCTTTTGAACTGCTTCCCTATTACTGCTTTTGTAATACCTTAATTGCTTATTTTCCTACCCTGTTGAACATGCCCTTTGTTTCTACCACACCCTGAATGATTTGGATACTACCTCACTGCTCCTGTTCTTGCCCATACATAAGCTGTTGAGATTTTGTGGCTGTGTTTCAGAGTAAATAAACTTCTTTGATCCTGGTAGATGTTAGATTATTTAGTTTTTCCCCCTCAGTTTTCTTTTTCTAAGCACAGGGTACATTTGCAGATTACATTTGCATTTTCTATTTATATATTGAATCAGATGGAGAGACCAGAGAAGAGAACAAGCTGTTGATTCCTAAGCAGAAAATTTCGGAAGAAGTACAGTCATACAAAGTGAGAGTAGGAAGACTCAAAAAGGATATTGCCCAAGTTCCTGAGACTATAGAAGTATATAAATCCGAGGACAGATTAGAAAGGCTTCAGGAAATTCTAAGAAAATTTCTTTTCCTGGAGAGAGAATTTAGGCAAATAACAATTAGCAAGAAAACTTTCACCAGTGAGAAGAACAGTGAATATCATGACTCTGAAAAAAGCTTCAGTCTGGACTCTTCCCTTGATACTGATCAGAGAGTTCTTAGGATACAGAATATTGATGATATTGATAAGTATGACGTGAGCCTCAACCAGAATTCAGCTGCTGATAAACATGGAAAAATAAATCTAACACAGGATTTTCAGAGTAGTGAATATAAGGAAAGCTTAATGGATCTTTCCCCCCTGAATAAATGTGAGAGCATTCCTACCAGTGAGAAATCCTATAAATGTGATGCATGTGAGAAAGTCTTCCATCAGAGCTCAGCCCTTTCTAGACATCAGAGAATTCATACTAGAGAGAAACCTTACAAATGTAAGGAATGTGAAAAATCTTTCAGTCAGAGCTCAAGTCTTAGTCGACATAAAAGAATACATATTAGAGAAAAACCCTATAAATGTGAAGCATCTGATAAATCCCATGAAGCATCTGATAAATCCTGTAGTCAGCGCTCCGGCATAATTCAGCATAAGAGAATGCATACTAGAGCAAAATCTTTTAAATGTAGCCATTGTGAAAGAGTCTTCAGTCGTAGTGTACACCTGACTCAGCATCAGCGAATTCACAGAGAGATGCCTGATAAGTGTGCTGTACGTGGCAGTGACTTCTGTCGGACCTCATACCTATCTGAGCATCAAAAGGCCCACTGGGAAGAGAAGTCCAATGCATACAGTGAATGTGGACCAACCTTTATCAAACATCAAGGATTTCGTCTCAAAGAAAAGCCCTTTACATGTAATGAATGTGGAAAAGACTTCAGATTGAATTCCCATCTTATTCAGCATCAAAGAATTCACACAGGAGAGAAACCACATGAATGTAATGAATGTGGAAAAGCCTTCAGACAAACCGCATGCCTTATTCAGCATCACAAAATTCATAGGAGAGAGAAATCCTGTGAGTGTAATGATTATGAGGAAAGTTTCGATCATAGCTCAGATCTTGTCCTGCAACAAGAAGTCCTCACTAGAGAAAAAGCCTTTGATTGTGATGCATGGGAAAAGAACCTCAGTCAGAGAGCACACTTTGTTAAACATCAAAGAACTCATACCAAAGAGAAACCTTATGAATGTATTGAACGTGGGAAGACATTTAGTCAAGTTCAGGCCTCATTTAACATCTGAGCATTCACAGCAGAGAAAAATTATGTCTGTAACTAAGTGTGATAAAGTCTTTGCTCTTAGCTCAAACTTTTCAGCATCAGAGACTCCATACCAGAGGGAAACCATTTCTCAGAATGTGATGATGAATGTAGGAAAACTATTAGTGTTAAACGCTTAATACCTGCAAGCCAATAACAATGAAAAAACCCATGAATATACTGAATGTGGTAAACGTTTCATGCTATTTTCATACCTTAGTCACCATTGGAGAATTCATACTGGAATAAAATTCCATTATTATAATGAATGTGAGAAAGCCACCAAACAGTCTTGTTCATCAGATTCATTTCATGCAGAAAGCCTATGAATATGTATGTGTGTGGGAAGATTCAGTCATATTCTAAAAGTCATTGAGTATCAAAAAATCTATACCCAAGAAGTCATTTGAGTGTATAAATGTGATATATCTTTCAGTAGAAATTCAAGTCTTTTTCACCATCAGAGTTTCCACACTAGACCAGAATCTGATATGATGCAAGTGAAAAAGTGTATCACCATTTCATGCTTGATATCAATTATTGCAGATTATGGCTGATTATTTGTATATGAAATTGCTAATATATAGTACCAGTCTTTTTCATTGCAGAAGAACCTATTCTGAGGAGTGACTTGGAGAATGCATTGCTGTCTTCCCATGATATTCTTTTATTTAATATGATAGGTGTTGTAAGTAGTTATGTATATTTTATTTATGGAACTCAAGCTATTTTTATTTTAATATGGCCTATAAACATTTTTATTTTATCCTGAAATTGGTTCTGTTGGTCACTGCTTCCCTAAACTATCATTAATACACCAAATTGTTAAAACATAACTCTGGAAAAGTAGCTAATTTTTTTTTGTTCTGAGGCCAACTTCTCTCCAAAACAGACTCGTAGGCCTAATCTTTGCTGAGGACTCTTACTTTCTGTTCCGTATTAGCCTGAAACTTGGATTCCTGTTGATTTCTTCATTCATTAAGTACCTTCAAGTGATAGTTTCCTAGTTTTAAGCTTTTCATCAACAAGTTTCCTGTCCTTGATAAAGATGTTCTGATATCTTCTAAAGTGAAACATCTTTTAGAGGAATTGGATTTCCACATCCTGTCCCTCCATGATTATGAGGGATTTTAGCTCCACTGTGTTTGTGGCATGCAGCTAGACTTATTCAAATAATGCCCAAGTTCTTAGCTGCCTTCTCTCGATCCACTGGCATCTAAAAGATATGATAAGGTCACCAGGGAATCTTTTAATTAGACTCCAGGTGGCCAAGCTACATTTAGCACCTACTCTGCATGTCTATGTTTAGAATATTTTTTAGTTTAGATGTGATTTATATATTTCCACTGAAGGCTAACAAAATGCTTAGCTCTGGTTTTGATAGGGCAAATCAAAGAACACACTAAAGAATCAAAAAATATCACTAAGGAACTATAGCCTTCCAACACAGATGTTGTTGTCACGGAACATCTCTAGGAGTATTTCAAGAGAGTTTTTTCTGGTAAAATTGTAAACTGTTGTGGTTGCTTTGTATCTGGTTTCTACCCCCAGTATCCCCTCATCAACCCAGGACAGTATGGGAGCATTGTATAATTGTTGGTTTATCATCTTTTTTTTTTGTATATTACTAGAGTCTATATTCCATATGTAAGACCATCTAAAAGAACATGGCCATATAAAAGAACGTGGTTTTATTGATTGATAAACGTGACCATGGATACTGGTTTCAGAGTTCAGGGTCGCTGTTATATCACCAAGCAAGAGTTTATTCTTCAAATAATGTGAAAGCATCTTATTCTATTCTCCATCTTAAGCTTCATAACATTTTGTGATTAAGATATTTGTTATTAAAAATTCTGATTGTCATTTCAGCAATTGAGGCCTTCATATTCAGATGTTATAATCATTAGGGACCCTTAAAAAAATACATGAAAATTTATTGTTCACTTTAAGTCTCTTGGGGCTAAACTCTAGGATAGTCTACCACTGTATGTTACCTCTTAGCCATCAGCAAGCATAGGATCTTATCAGGGCAAGGTAGGAATCTAAATGGAATTGATCTAAATGTAAAAGCAAATGAAAAATTCTCCAATCTATGAATGTGTATACCCTAACATATAGAGAGATTGATGGTCATCTCCAGTGATTATGAAACAGAATTACATAATCCCTAAATAGCAGAATATGTAAAAATCACATGTATGCATTTGGTTTAGGAATGTGCTTTTGTACACTTGAATAAAACACTTGAATAAAAGTGTTTGATACTATGAGAATCTGTTTTAAATAAAATCTGAAGACCACAGCCAGGGCATTTAAAAGTGCTGGAATTACCTTCCTGGCTACAACTCAGTTCCTCCCAGAAACCTTCAGAAGAGTGAATCAGTCAATCTCCTTTGTACTGATCACAAAAAATTTGCTCTTCTACATACTTCTGGAACAAAATATGAATATTTAGGATTTAAAAGGTTATTTGATTAGGATGGTTTAATGCATAAAATAGGAGTAAAAAGTTTAAGGTTTCATTGGAAAGAATGTGTTTTTTAAGTAAACACATTTAAATGAGGAACAATTCTGGAAGGCAAGTAATTTACCCCTTTAAACTTGCCACTCTTTAATTGTCCAATGTAACATGAGTTTGTGTTCTTAGTCTTTTTAGTCTGGAGGATTCAGGAAGGAAGGGAAGAAGTATAATCTTTGAGGAAGATCTAACTATTTGTCTTGTCTACATGCCCATGTATATCTTTACATATTAAAACTTAATCCTCACAACTCTTCAAGGGAACTTTCTCCATTTTAAAGAGGAACTAAGGTGTAGAGAGCTTGAACCTGTTAGTCATATGTAAATTAATGGTAAAGTAAATCAAAGATCTGTTTGCATCCAAAGCTTTCCATCATGATATATTAGACACATCCCAGAACCCAGAGTTTTCTTTGATAGCTCTTTATTCTGTTATATCCCCAGTGATTCACTGTCATCAGTTTGCAGCATGATCGTAAATGCTCCCACAGATGTGTGGGGTACTAGGAGAAAATATCCTCTTGTCTTTTGAGAGTTAATAAGATTCTCTTCCTTGAGACAGTTTTGACAATGGTAAACCACTGTTCAAAGCTCCCAAATTTCTATTTCCTGTCAGGATACCCCTTCCCCCATCAGTATATTTACATTTTCATTTTTTAGTTCCCCAAATGTAATTTTAATTGTTTCTGCTGCTAGAACTTACTGGTGAATTTATTTTACCAAGATTTACTGTTATAATCACCTCTGATTATAACAACAGAGCTAAATGGTAATTGGAAAATCAAGTTAGGTTCCTAGATTTTTGGCTTGAGTAGATGGCGATATCCTGGAAAGGTATTGAAAGAGGAACATGGAGATTAATTCAGGCAAAAGAGTATGGCAGAAAGCTTGTGGATGAGAGAGTATGGCCTTTTCAAGTTAATCAATTAATGAACTCTGGAGGAATGCCTTCCTTCAATTTGGTGACTGAGGAAGTGCAAGAAGGGAATTTAAAGGAGGCCCATAAGGTGTGATCTCTGCAAGGCACAATGGGATTCCCATTTCTAAACATGTAAGTTCATTCACCCTTCCATTCATTCACTAATACAAATTGCCAGGCTTTATGATACTCAGTGCTAACCAGTGGAAACAGTTCACCTAATCAAATGAGAATCAAACCATCCACTGAATAAACAGTTTTCAGTAGTTGTCAAAACAATGGCTTAAACTTAGCTATTTCCTGATTAAGTGGAAGTTAACCTCACTAGTTTTCTTGCCTATACAATAGAAAAGAATAATAGCATGAAAATTTAATGATACAAAAGGTACTGGTCATAAGTGCTCAAAGTTATAAATAAGGATTTAGTATAAAATCTGAAAAAGGGAATTAATGAGAAGGCATTTTGCAGTGCAAGATTATAGCATTGTCCCTGGGTTTGGAGAACTTTCTCTGATGATAGAGGAATCATCAGGCATCCTTGACTGTAGTAAGAGCTCCCTGCTAGAGTTCATGGAACCAGACACTTCTAACATTTGTATGATATGGCATTAACATATGAGTGCACAGGGGAACTAATGTTTAATTCAAGACTGTAAGAATACTTTCAAATAGATGGTGCCCTATCGGATCAACAAGAAAATAAAGACGAAATTTAAAATTTTGCTGACTCAGCCCATTCACTCTCTTCACATTGAGAAAATGATTAGCCGGTTGTATTTGATATTTATGAACTTATAATTTGGACATGATTATAGGTGCCCGTCTTCTATAGGTGCCCATATTACAAATTTCCACCCAGGCTCCTCCACTGACTTCCTGGTTGCAGCTGAACAGGGGCGCTAGTTTGAGTGGGCCAGGGTTCAAATACTGCATCTAATTACGAACTGCAATTTCTGGCATGTAAGAGAAAAGATACCAACTTCATGGGCTAGTGAAGATTAAAGAGATGCTCAGGTAAGTGCTCCTAACAAGTAGCTGTTATTTACGAGTTTAGTACCGAACTCCCCTTATGAACAGTTCATTTGCTTCACCTCTTTTCCTGTTTCAACATATCAAATGTGCTTCTGACAAATCCATACCCAAGGCGCAATAGCCTGATTATCTTGCCCCTTTTTCTAAGGCTTCCTCTTTCAGTCTACCGGTGGCAATTCCCCCTGCTTGTTTACATGTGCCAAGCAAGACCTGGAGGGACTGGGTTGAAGAGATGGAGCAGACTGGCTGAATGGGGGGCAGGGTCTGCCTGACCTTGTGATCGACAAGCAGGGAGATGGAAGTGTGTGGCAAAATAGGGAAGGAGACAGCGCTGTAGGCAAATGGGGTGTCCAAGGAATAGTGAAGATGAGGAAGCAGGAACCTAATTTAGATCCCAGGTCACTTAGAGACGATGTGCAAACAGAAGAGTCTGGTATATAGTCTTTCAAGCCATCCTTGGGGAAGGACAAACGCTGATTGACGACCCCAGCCCCACTCCTTCTGGGCCCCGGCTCCCCAGTGGCTCCTAGAGAACCCTCAATAGAGACTAGACCTCCGAGCTCCTAGATGGGACCCGGAAGCGCACGACCTGGGACCCTAGTATTTTCCAGTTTTGTCTGTAGGAGGCCGGAGTCCATACAGCAGCGCGTTTTGAGCGAGTGAGTGTCGGGCTTCAGCGATCCCGGGCCCCACGGGAGAAGGGGTGGGTAGTCCGGCCGTCGCGATGGGAGACTCTGTGCGGCGGCGGAGTCGGGCTCAAGGGTGCGACGGCGCCCGGCGCCCTGGGTGAGGCACAGGACCCCGCTAGTGTTGGGGCCGCCCTGCCTTGGACTGCGGTCCGGGAGCGGCGCCCGGTTCCACGGCAGCCTCTCGGAGCTCTTAACCTGGCTGCTCCCCAACGGCCGCGCCCAGCCAGCCTCCAAGGGTAATAAGGCTTCTAATACCTTCTAGATTGGGAGCCTCTCGTGAGAAAGTGTTACCTACGCTTTTCCCCGTATCAGTGCCTTCTCCCCGACTTTCCTTAAATGATTGCCCTCTTTTGTGTGGTGTTCAGAAGACAGTTTTTAAAAAGATTTTTTATTTATTTATGCATACAAAAACTGGGACACAGGCCAGAGGTGTGGAGGGTGAGAGGATTCACCAGAGACAGAGTGGATAGCAGAACAGGCAGACTGACTGAAATACACTGCTGAGGGGAGCAGTGAGCACAACTGGAGAGGTCTGCTGCACCATCTCCCTGGCAGGGGATTGAACTCGTGCTGCAGTGACTGGGATAGTGCGGAGACTCAACCCCTGCACCACCTCGTTTGCCCCTCAGAAGATATTTTAAAAGAAGCCCTTGGCCTTGGAGCAGCTCTGGGGTTTGGACCACGTCATGGAGGAGTTGCCTGAGCAGATGTCCCGGGAGCCCGTGTCCCTCTCCCAACAGCAGGACAGCAAGGGCGAGGGGCTGACTTCGCTGGTTAATCTTCATCTATATTTTGTCCTTCAGCCGCGGCCCTGGATCAGATAGATACTTTAGTCTTACACTTAGAATTGTCCGGGTACAAAACTACTTTTTTGTTTAGCCAAAACTCTAGTATATATCAAGCCTGTGATTAATGTTTCCTTTGACTGTTGACCAGCAGCAACACTGTCATAGCGCTGTCTTGAAGATCTGTCATTCCAGCATCTGTTAAACTTCTTGGCTCTTGGAGCAGCTCAGTAAATGCTGTGTAAATAAACAAATGAATGAACCTAATTAAGAGTGACCCATACCCCCAAATACCAGGAAAAGAGCAGATTCCTCCTGTCACCCTAGCCAAGCTCCCCCTCCCTTTTAAAAAAAGATTTATTTATTTATACATACAAGAACTGGAGTACAGGCCAGAGGTGTAGCGGGTGAAAGGATTCAGCAGAGACAGAGTAGGAACAGAGCAGATTGACCGAAATACACTGCTGAGGGGATCAGTGGCGAGTCAGGAGAAGTCTGCTGCACCATGTGGGAAGCTCCCTTGCTGGGGATCGAACTCGTGCTGCAGTGGCTGCAGATAGCTTCACAGGTTGCATCTTAACCCCTTGCGCCACCAGGAAGGCCCCATTATCATTAGGGAAGATATATTTTCCACTAAAAGTCAGAACTGCAAGAGAGTATCTTGCCTGTGAAATACAATAGACAAGTCAGCCACCTGCTGATGGAGAATGAGGTTAAACTAGAAATATCCACATTTTAATTTCATTGCCATCTCATTATTATCTGGTATGTTAAAAAAATGGACTTGAATAATCTAATTGGGGACAAAGGTTTAGATAATCTCATTAATGACTTTGAGATGGCCTTTGTTGGGACGGGGGTTCCTTCATTCATTTGGCCTTCTAATTATGTGTTCAGGCTAATTTTTAACTCAACAAGTATTTGTAAAGTAGTTGTTATGAGGTGCTGAGATTAAGTTGAAAGCCTATTAAGCCCACCAATAGGCTTAAAGTTGAGTTGCAATAGTTGACTAAGAGAGACTCTGGGACAATTAACAATGTAGAGAAGAGTCCTGTGAACTGGACAGTGGCCCAGGAAGCCTTGGAAAGATGTATGAATTTGGCCTTGAAAACTTTAGAGGAAGAAAGGAATCAGATTTTATTTTTTTTTTTTTAAGATTTATTTATTTATGCATGCAAGAGCTGTAGTACAGGCCAGAGGTATGAGGGGTGAGAGGATTCACCAGAGACAGAGTGGGGAACAGAACAGGCAGATTGACCGAAGTACACTGCTGCGCCATGTGTGTTGCTCCCTGGCGGACCAGAGGATCGAATTCATGCTGCAGTGGCTGAGGACAGCTTCATAGGTTGTGTCTTAACCCCCTGCGCCACCAGGGAGGCCTGAAAGGAATCAGATTTTAGATGAGAGGCATAGGCCCTTACCACAGGCTCCCTGCTAGTCTTTACAAGAAGTGGCCATATTGCCTTCCTAAAATATTCATTCATGTTAGTTCAGTGTCCACTGAATTTAGTCTGTACTTCTTAGTATGTCAGAATGGGGGAGCGGAGTGGCCACACTTGGGCATGGGGTATCCAATAAGTGCATGTTCATTTTTGTGAAGGGAATATTTGATGGCTGGTGGCTGGGGTGGCATGGAGTGGATGGGACCAAAGTGAGCTTTGCTGGAAAGGTGGGTTAGCTCCTTGGCTGGGGATCGAATTCAGGCCATAGCACTGATAGCGCTGAGACTTAACCCCTAGGCTACATGGGAGGCCCTTATGCATTTTTAAAGTCTACTGAAGAGGTCTATACACTGTAAAGTTTATTGGAACAAAGAAATCGACATTTTCAGAGCCTCACTGAGGGGTTAACATTTCTGCAGACTGGGCCTCCACGGTGGCGCAGCTGGTTGAGCACTGTGCTGTGAAGCTGTCCGCAGCCTCTGTAGCACTGGTTCGATTCACGGCTGGCCAGTGAGAATCCCACATGGTGCAGCAGACCTCTCCTGTTGTGCCCGCTGCTCCCCTCAGCAGTGTATTTCGGTTGTCTGCCTGTTCTGCTCCCCACTCTGTCTCTGGTGAATCCTCTCACCCTCCCACGCCTCTGGCCTGTACCCCAGTTCTTGTATAAATAAATCTTTAAAAAAAAAAACACACATTTCTGCAGACCTCATCTCAGGCTGTGGAGATTTAGAGAAGATGCCTCTTAGTTCACACTCACTTTTCCTTGCACAGGTGATGCTGACTTTAGAGGACAGGACATAAGAGTTCACCTGGGCCATAGCCCCCACCTTGAACTCCCTGGGCTACTTGTTCATATTGCTGCTCTCCATCCTTCCCTTCTGGGTGCAACCTGTTTAACCCAATGGGTCCGAGGAATATTTTTCCGTGGCCTGTTTGCGAACTGCTTCCATGTCAAATGTTGGAAGCTTCAACCTCTATCCAGTAAGGAGGGATGGAGGTGGGGACAGAGGACTGCTTGGGGGCAGAGATGACAGGGCACATTCTGTAAGGGCATATTCACTGAGTCTTCACTCACCTGCAGTGAGAGGAAAGTAGGTGGCTGAAAGGGGGCCAATGTCATGTTGACCACCAGAGTCAGGAGCAAGTGTGTCAGCATCAAAGTTTATTTCTAGGGTGGGAGGGGATCCTGCACTAGCCTGTAGGGCTTAGCCACCTCTCAGGGCTGTCATGAGCTCATACAAACAGCACCTTTTGGGTAGAGCGTAGGCATCCTCCTGACCTTTCAAAATTCCTTGCAAAACATGGCCTAGAGGGTCTTCACAACCCTCCATGCTCATATTTATGCACATTTACTCAAAATTGTGGCTGGCAGTCCTGAGTACATTATCTGCAAAGTTGCCACCTCAACTGCCTGCATTAAAGAGGTGACCCCAGGAGACTTCGGGCCTATCTCTGGTAGTAGGAGAGGAAAAGTCACTTGGGGGAAGACGGGTCAGACCATCCATGTAAGCTCTTTGACCCAGTGTCCCTCAGACTTGGTACTACTGACCTTTTGGGCTGGATAATTTCCATTGTGGGGGCTCTCCTGTTTCTTGCAGGAAAGTTAATAGCACCTTAGCTCTCTTCTGCCCATTAGATGCCAGCTGCACGACTACCTCCTTAGTTGTGCCAACCAAAATTATCTCCTGGCACTGCCAAATATCCTCTTTGTTAAGGGGTGGGGGGCACAACGGTCCCCACTGGAGGACCACCTGTTTAACCCAACGGTAGATTCTAAAATACCTAGGCCTTCCACATCTGTCTCTTTGTCCCACCCCCAGCTGTCCATCCCTTCACGCTGAGGAGGGAATTCAAACTCATTTTAACATGAGTCGGAGTCATGCTAACAGTAATCATGCCTGTTACCAAGATTCTGGCTCTGCTATTCTGGAGTCTATTTGTTTCATTCTGTTAATAACAGTGGGATAATTAAATAGGAGTGTGTGGGTTGCCTGCAGCAGTTGGAACATATTGACCTCGCAAAATTCTGCTTTTCTACTGGCAACTTAGTGTAACCAGTTCAGATGTGATTCTTCACTTTACCATGTGCAACAAATTTTATCACATTTAAAGTTTTTTAAGGGCAACTTACATAGAGGGGTCCGTGCAGCCTTGAACTGTGGGCAGGACAACACACCTCCCACCCTGTAGTTTGAGCTACTCTAATGTGGCAGTGTTACCCAATTCCCCACGTTGTGTCCATCGTACAGTTAAGACCAAATCACTGAAACACTGGTTCTTGGAACAGAGAAAGTTTATGTGAGTAGACACCTACCGAAAAGACAGGAGAAAAGTTCTCAAATCACTCCTCTTGTGGTCAGCAATGTTGCACTTTATGTGGGGTCTGGGGTTGAAAACAATGGATTTCAATTCTATTGCCTGAGGAGTGGGGTAGGGGCAAAGAAATGTGGACTTGGCTGAAGTTCATTTGGCTAGGCCTTACATGGAAAATTCACCTGGCCTTGGAGCACAGCTTAAGGTTAGTCTAAAAGCCTCCAGGCTTTGATGTGTGAGTAAAAGCAAGTCTCAGGGAAAGATACGTTTTTTCTTTCTCTTGTACTGTTCTGGTCTGAAGGCAATTTAACCATTTGGCCTCGGTTTCGGGCATGCATCAATTTCCCGCCACGCACTGCACTGGTCCTGCTCCCTCTGCTGGGGGCTCTCTTACCTACCTTTTGGATCCACCTTCAAATCTGAGTTCAGGTGCCCGTTCCTCCACCCCTCCCACACCGGCTGCAGGCCCCGCGTTCTTAGGTGAGTTCCTAATGCTGGTGCTCCTCTCCGAAGCCCTTGGTCCCTACGCCGTGCACGGGGCCCCACGGGGACTGGAATAAACACATGTTGATTGACCCACTGGGCTCCACAGCCCCTTGAGCGACGCACTGGGTCTGGAAGAGCCTTCCCACAGGGGAGAGCAGGAAGAGAGGTGGAAGTTGCCACCGGCCGAGCGGCCTAAGGGGAACAGCTGGCGGCGGAAGAGCTCCTCGCGGCAGCCTGCTCGTTTGAGGAGTCGGCCTGGACAAGCGACCATAGAGACGTACTGACCTCCAAGCGTCCTAGAGAGGAAACGGAAACGTCCTTTTCTGGCGCACCTGTCTGACAGCGTCTGCAACCCATTTCCGGCCAGTCGAGGGCACGGCAGTTCGGCGCGGGTCGGAGAGCCGGGTCTGGGCTGCGGCAGGCTGCTGGCGGGGTGGACCGGGGCCCGGGGCTGGGCTGTGGGGCCGCTGCGGGTCTGGGCGGCGTCAGAGCTGGACGTGCGGGCGGCGTGTCTCCCCGGAGCTGCCTCCCGCTGCGCCGAGGCCCTCCGGGTCGGGACGTGGGGCCACGCAGCGGTAGGCTCAGGTAGGAGCGAGGCTGATCCCGCTCGGCCAGGCTTGGCTTAAAGCTGGGTGTCCACCCACCTGAGACCTTGAATTGCAGCAGAACCCTCTGGAAAGTGAAAGTAGTCTTTTTAGAGCGAGACGTAGAACACTCATTTAAAGAGTAGCCTAATTGTCAAGAGCCAGCATTAAAAGATTGAATGAGGACCTCATTCAGGGAATCCGGTAGACGGGGACGTATTCCACTACAGTGCGATGGATTCAGTAACGCAGGGAATTAATGCAACAGTTGGAAAGTTTTGAAGGCAAAATCTCCGTTGATGCGGCAGAGAAAATGAGTAGATGGAAAATGTAAAATAGGTTTAGGAAGGGTAGATAAATACACAAATACCGGTAGAACATTAAGCAGCATTTTTGGGCTTTCCTCATTCTCTGTTCGATTTAGGGTGATCCCTCTCTAAAACCCAAGTCCCTGCCTGTCTTTGGACTTCAGGTCTGTCTGTTACAGGACAGGGAGAGGGGTTTTATATCGGGGCTGCTCCGTAACATGTCCTCCCAGTCTAAGTTTCTTCACCCCAGCAATTAAATAGTACTCATCCTCCAGTCTAGTACTTGCCTTTTCTTTCTCATCAGTACTTGAACCTCATTAATCTTTCTTTCTCCCTTTGATTTCCCATTTTTCTCATCTACACCACATTTTTCGGGAGGTAGATCGTGGCCAGCATTTAACTGCTTATATCTTCGGTCTCCATGTGAAAAGTAGGGGGAGTAGTACTCACGGAAATAATTGTAAGTTTTAAATGGAAGTGTTTATCTGCTTTCTAAATGGTCAAACCTTTGCCAGTTACAAAGTCTTCAATCTATTATGATAATAGTTGCTCTGTTTTCTTTAGGTTGAATACATCCTCACATCCAAGCCAGCAAGTCTATTGGTTTTACCTACCAAAAAGAAAAAAAAAAAGTCTTGACTTGGCTACTTTGCCACTACCCTTCTTTAAGCCCCTATCATCTCCTGCTTGGACCCCTGTAAGTGCTACTTGCCTTCTTATCCCCTCTAATCTAGTCTCTATTGTTAATCAACAGGCAGAATTAACCTTTGCAAAATATGTAGCTTCTTACTGAAATAAATAAGAGTAATGTTCATAATTGGTTTCTGAATAATTTGTTTTTTGCCTACTTCTGCCTCCTCTTGTGCAACCATTTCCCTCCCTCCCTCTACTGAAGCTGCTCTGTGCTTTGGCTTTGACAGGCTTGCAGAGTAATTTCTAGCTTTAAAACTTTTGCTTGGAATGCGCTTTGAATGTTTGGCTGTTTCTCATCCTTTGGGTCTTAGCTCTTCAGAAAAATCTTTAAGTAGATCATCCCATATTAATACCCTACTTGTTAACTTACTGGAATTTTTCTCTATTTATAATTTTGTTTGCTTACATTTGATTTTTTCTGTCTTCTGTGCTAGTATATGAGTATGAAATAGTAAGGGCCTTGCTTATCTTGTTACCTATTTCTTGTTTCTGTGGGCTTGGCATATATGTATGTATTCAATGTATATTTCCTTTAGTGTTAGAAGGGTGAGCTCTTGTGATCGACCTAATTATAACCCATCTTACATTATTTTCTGACGATAGGGTTAGCTCCCTCATGAGATCGTATGTTATTTGTGGGTGGAAGCTATATATTTTCAATTTCCCCTCCGCACATAATAAGTGGTGCGCATATATTTATTGAGTTGAATTGACATGCTTTTCAGGATGTATGTGCATACAAGAGCTGGGGTACAGGCCAGAGATGCAGGGGGTAAGAGGATCCAGAGACAGAGTGGGGAACAGAACAGGCAGATTGACTGAAATACACTGCTGAGGGGAGCAGTGGGCGAGATAGGAGAGGTCTGCCTCGCCATGTGGGTTTCTCCCTGGCTGGCCCCAGGATCAAACTTGTGCTGCAGAGGCTGCGGATTGCTTCATAGTGCAATGCTTAACCCCTTGCGCCACCAGGGAGGCCCTATGTTCAGTTTTTTAAAGGTACCTTATTACTATGTGCTCCAGCAAACTTTTCATTGCTACAGAGATAGAACTGGGATGGACTGACTCTTTTTTTTTTTTTTGTCTCATTTGTGCTGCCATCATTGTCTGTCTTATCTTCCCAACAGATCTTCAGTCTTCTGTGAGGGAACTTGAAGATGCTTAAAGAGCGTCCAGGGATGGCAGAAGATCCTCAACAGCAGTTGGGTGTTCCTGTGGTAAAACTGGAGAAAGAGTTGCCCTGGGGCAAGGGAAGGGAGGACCATAGCCCTGAGTCTTTTCGTCTGAGGTTTCGGCAGTTCCGCTACCAGGAGGCAGCTGGTCCACATGAAGCCCTCAGGGAACTCCAGGAGCTCTGTCGCCAATGGCTGAGGCCTGAGCTGCACACTAAGGAGCAGATCCTGGAGCTGCTGGTCCTGGAGCAGTTCCTGACCATCCTACCCCGGGAGTTCTATGCTTGGATTCGAGAGCATGGCCTGGAAAGTGGCAAGGCCCTGGTCGCCATGGTGGAGGACTTCACAGAGAGAGCATTGGAGGCCAAGGCGGTGGGTGAGAAGGGGGTATTGGGGTCTTATTTTGTTGGTGTGGGAAGGGAAGATTTAACAAATTGGAAGATTTAAGGAAGCAGTAGATGTGGCGTAGAATCTCCTTCCTCTGCTCCCAGACTCCTTGAGGTAATTTTTGAAGGGCAGTGGCATATTCAGCAAGAAAAGCCATTCCCAGGGAAGATGCAAAACCTGTGGAAGGGCCTTTAGCTTCTCTTTGGTCATCAGCGCAGAGACCTGTCATGTTTCTGTGAACCTGCCAAGGAGAGAAGATGTAATCGACTTCAAGGTCCCCAGTAGACTCGTTCTTTGGGCAGAAATGTGTGGAAATGCAGGGAATTCCACTTGGTGAATATTCTTACTTGGAAGAGCTGTCCGTGACAGTGCTGTTTCCACATCTGCATGTCAGCTCCTATGCTCCAGTGATTCTGTGGTATTGTTCTGGTCACACCAAGTAACTGTGTCTCAGCTGCTTCCTGGGGACTCTGCCCATATCTCTGCTGCTCCCTGCTGGATGTTGGCTGGAGATGGAGAGTGCATCACCAAATGTTACTGTTTTGCTTGCAGATAACAATCATTCTTCAGTTTTTTCCCCACTGCAGTTACCCTGACTTCTTGTATAATCCCAGGAGAGTTGTTTTTGTTTGTTTTTTTTAACTTCCAACTCAAGAATTAAGAAGTGGGTCAGGAATTGCCTTGTTTTTGTGAATAAGTTGCATTGTGAGTCCTTTTGACTTTTCTTCCTATTTTTAGGGCGTGTTTTTCTCTCCGCTACTTCACTGCATTTTGTGTTTTTTATTTCAGCTTCTGTAACTGGGGAATTTTTTTCTAGCAGTGAGTGTTTTAGAGCAAAATCTCAACAAAATAATATTTAGATGCTCTGATATTCATTTTACAATTGATCAGTATTGAGGCAGACAGAATGGAGCCCTTGTAAAAGGCATGGACACATAGAAGTTGCTGAGAACCTGATAAAGTGAGCTTAACTTCCTTTTTACCTTCTCACTGATAGCCTGGGAAGAACTGAGCCAGCTTTTTCATCCTCTGTCTTGTAGCTGGAATGGTTCTTTTCTTGGCTTTCTTTTTAGGATTTAATTTCCTTTATAACAGCCTTCCCCAGGCCATATTCTAATAGGTGTTGGGGACTGTTCATAGGTTCCATGCCACTTGCAGGGCGACCAGGAGGAAGTAACACTTTGCAGAACCCCTTGGGAACCAAGTGGCCATCTGGGGCCAGTGGAGGTCAAGCCTGAATGGGGGATGCCTCACGGAGAAGGAGTTCAAGGCCTAGACCAAGGCACTGAGGAGCAACTCAGTCAAGACCCTGGAGATGGGACGCAGGCCTTCCCGGAGCAGGGTAAGCTGCAGCAGTACCCAAGCAAGAATCTAGGAAATGATGCATTTTGCCTTCCCCCTCCACTTCCTTTTACAAAATCAGCAATTGATAGCTAAGTTACCTCCAAGGTGTAATTCTGAATTTTCCTGGCTACTTCCTTGACCTCTGTAGGAAACAGATGAAGTGACATTGTTTTCTGTAGCTTGACTTCCTGATTTCTGCAGGGAAGATCATGTTCTCATATCTTCTTTTCTCCTTTCCCTTAAATCCCTTTCAGAAATCTCTAAGCTATATGTAATTGATGTATAGGAATATTTTTTAAGGGGTCAGACAAACCATATCCCTAAAAATCATCTGTGACTATTGTGTTACTGAATCTCAAAAGGGATTATGCCCATAGTGTGACTAGGGGCTTGCATAACCTTGAAGGGACAAGGCATATTGGGTTGGGGCCATCTTCCCAGCTGAGAACAGATTAGGATGTACCTGTGCCCCTGTCTGTCTGGAGTCTTCTTACCACTCTTGGGCTTCTGTTCAGGCAGTGGACATCTCTGAACGTGCTAACTGTACAACAGCACTAATCCTTCTCATGCTTTATTCCCCTGCTCAGCTCTGCCTATTCTTCAAGCTGGTCCTGGACTCCCTGCAGTGAACACCAGAGACCAAGAGATGGCAGCTGGGTTCCTCACAACTGGATCCCAGGTGAGCTGTGCTTCTGCCCTTCTGTGAATCATAACATTGTTTGAATGAGAGTCACTCTCCCATGGATTTCTCTGCACAACAGAGTGCCATCCCCAAAGTTAAATCACTTTATTTTTCTTATTCTGTGAACATGACAGCTTTGTTTTCTTCACTTTACCATTCCATTGTTAATTTGAATTGAGCCTTATGCCTTTGGGTTTAGGTGTAAGGCTCAATCCGGTCAGTTGTATTAGTCTTGAAATTTTTTTAAAATTGACTCAGTGTTATAATTGTGAGGAGGAAGACGTTTCTGATAGAAACCCTGTAGGTGTGAACTAGGCTGTGGTGGTTGGCCAGTACTTCTATGACTCCTCCTGCTCTTCTTCCTTTGTCCCTCCTCTTCCTGCCATATCAGCAGGAATATAGCCGGCTCAAGTGGGGGCTCCGGGGGTTGCTGAGCAGATTGGTTTCTCTGGCCCCTGCTCTGACCACACCAGGAGTTTTGGTCTTGTTAGTACTTCTTAGCCTGCCATAAACAGTACAGCTAAAGCCTTGAAGGGGCTCTCTTGCCATATCATGGGATGCTGAGTGTTACTAGGGAGATGTGAATTTCCAGTGCGTCAACCTTTTGGAAAGCAATCCTTATAGAAGGAAAGCTGTCACTTGGCAGAAACAAGAAGTGAGTCAGGTCTGATCTAGTTTAAACAGTAATTGGACAAAATTTGATGCCTGTGTCACTTCCTTTTCCTGTTTTCCAAGGGTGCCATTTAAAGAAGATACAGAATGACAGCAGCATTTTTTTTTAGTATTTCTTTGAATTTTTAATTTTGTATTTATTTATTTTTATTTTATATTTATTTATTTATTTTTAATTTTATTTTTATATTCCCCATACAATTGCAACCCCCTTATTTTTTGACTCCAGTCCCTTCTTTCCTCCCCCCCTCCCCTGCCCCCAGTGTGTCTCTGGTTCATAGTTGTTTGTTGATTTTGATTTTTTCCTTTTTATAGTTATTCTTTTTCCTGGTCCCTTATTTAGGTTTTCTAGATTCCTGCTATGAGCGAGACCATCGAGTATTTTTCTTTTTCTTTCTGGCTTATTTCACTGAGCATGATCCCTTCCAGCTCCATCCATGTTGCTGCAAATTGCATGTGTTTATTTTTTTTGATTGGACAGTAGCATTTTTAAATTGGTCAGATCCTCCCACTACTGCAATAGTTCTTTACGGTGTGGTGAATGACAAAGCCTGTATTTTTTTTTTTTTTTTTAACAAAGCCTGTATTTTAATGGGGCATCATTCTTACGACAGGGATTGCTTGAATGTTTCCTGGTCTCTAAGAGAAAATTCTAGATTGGGGGATAGACAGCAGCTCCAGGCTCTAATGAGCTTGAGGATTGAGCAGAGGTTATTGAAAAGTGGAAATTGGATTCTGTGGTTTTAGCTACAAGCTAAGTGCCAGCAGCAGAGACTCAAACTTGCAAAGACTCAAACAAATCTGTTACGTGTCATTAAATTTTCAAGAGCTAGGCACCTCTGTGCCTAAGACCAAGGGCCTGGGGACTCCAATTCCTCTGTCTTGTTGTTCTGTTCTTCCCTGTTGTTCTCTAAGTTCTCTCCTGCCTTTAGACTATTTCTGCTATAAAGAAATAACTTCTGTTGTTTCAGGCATTGGGACCGTTTAAAGATATGGCCTTGGCCTTCCCCGAGGAGGAGTGGAGACATGTGACCCCAACCCAGATAGACTGCTTTGGGGAATATGTGGAAGCACAGGACTGTGGGATCGCACATCCAGGTAAGACTGTTTCCATCCCACAGGTAAGAAATGGAGGAGTTTTGAAAGCTATAGGTCAGGACACTTGCCCTTGTCCCACATTTCAGAAGTTGGTGCTATTGACAAAGACAGTGGTTTCATGCAGATGAGTAAATGGGTCTAAGGAAAGGTCATGGCCTGAGGGGTGTAAGCATCTGTCTAGTGCGTTCTTTTTTTTTTTTTTTTTAAAGATTTTTTTTTTAATTTATGCAAGAGCTGGGGTACAGGCCAGATGCGCAGGAGGGTGAGAGGATTCACCAGAGACAGAGCGGGGAACAGAACAGGCAGACTGACGAAATACACTGCTGAGGGGAGCAGCGGGCGAGACAGGAGAGGTCTGCCACGCCATGTGGGATTCTCACCGGCCGGCCGAGATCAAACCCGCACTACAGAGGCTGTGGACAGCTTCACAGTGCGGCACTCAACTGCCTGCACCACCAGGGAGACCCATGTCTAGTGCATTCTTCATTAAGAGAGGGAGAGGACAGTGGCTGAGAAAACACGAGGTAGCTATTCCGGCTCTGATGAGACAGGTCATTTGTTAGGACTACCCAGGTACCTGGTCTGTCCATGATGGAAGCATGCTGAGCACTTGAGAGCCTGAGAAAAACAGCAAAAGCTGAGCTCTTTGGGTCATTTGCTTAGCAGGTGTTTATTAAGTGCCCCCTGTGTACAGGTCCCAAGTTGGTATCTTTGTGTAAAGGCAGAGCTAAAGAACGTGAAATCTCGGCATGCAGTGTGGGTACAGGTGGCACAAGGTCGCTGCGGTAGGGTTGTAGAAGTAGGAGGGATGGGTGTGGGCCTGTAAGAACAAGCAGAGCATCACCTGCATGTCTCAAGTGGTATCTGGGCTTCAGCTGAGCTTGGAGCTGCAGGACACTCTGAAAGGACACTGCTGTGAAAGGCATTCACAGAAAGAGCAGCAGCAGCGAGAGAAACTGGGAGGGGAGTGTGAAGGGAAGTGTAGGGTGAGGGCCCAGCTGGGAAAGCCAGCAGGGTGCACTACAGGCACCTAGGAACTAGCCAAATGAAGAGCAGTGTGGGAAGTCTCTGGGCTGAATGGGGAGAATAACTGGGAGAGTAGAAGAAACGTGGCTGGGAAGGCCCCTCTCCTACGTTCCTGCATGTCCCTTCTCATCACGCTGTAAGCTGTGTACCGACCACTCATAAGTCCTGACTCACCTGGCCTTTTTTCATCTTGAAATATGTTGAGAGAGGTGTGAGAGTGTCATGCTTCCTACAGAGAACCCATCATGACTTCACCACTTCCTTGTGTCCCTAGGCATCTCACCTGACCTTTTTAGGACTCCGTTTCCTTCGTTGTAAAATGGGGATATATACAAACCACCATCTCATGACGTGAGGATTAAATGAGATAATGAATCTAAACATTTGATAAATATGGTAGTTCTAGATACTTTTTATTATTTATGTAAATGTTAAGCAATTCCTTTCAGTCAGTCAGCACATTCATTCACATTTCCCTTAGCTCCATTCCCTTGTACTTGCAGTTCTTGCATTGACAGCTGTATGGGATTGAGCCTGAGACAGTAAATACAGGTTCCATTACATGTAATATCTAGCTCATATTCACGTTTTCCCAGTGTCCAGGTATGCATTGCAATTAGTTTTAATTTTATTGGTCATACCAGCTCAAAACTGGAAACTACCCAAATGAATATCAGTAATATATTACAGTGTTGTTCTGTACACCGGTGAAAAAGAATGTAGTGTAACTACAGCTATGCACAATTGGGTGAATCTTGAGCAGAAGAGGCCAGAGGCGGTGTATGAATCAGTCACATCATGCTCAAGAGCAGGAAGAGATATTTTATGGTGCTAAAAGTCTGGGTAGCATGTTACCCTGGGACAGGATATTTGTCACTGGAAGGGGTGGGAGAGGGATTTCTGGGGACTGGTAACGTTCCTTGAACTGGATGCAGCTTACATGACTGTTCATTATGAAAATTCTTTGAACTCTACATTTGTGTCTTGTACACTTTAACCTTTATGAAAGTTTACGGAAAAACACATGAGAAGTGATTACTGTACCCTTCAAATTTTATCAAGTCAGGAGGCATGTAATATATCTGTTCTCTTCTTATCTTAAAATGACCTTGACTGAAAGGCTGTGTTGTTCTTTTAAGCACATTTGTCAGTTCCCTCTTGGCTCTCTCTATTCCCTCTTATCTTTTCTCCTCCTTTTCTTATTCTTTCACAACAATTGTTCTGTTAATTTAGAGAGAGTGTGAGAGTGGTTATAGAAGAGCTTCTGGAAGGACTAAGTTATTTCAGTGCTAGGAATCATGCCATTGTAGAGGCTTAATGGTGCAAGTATGTCAGTGACAGTCTGGCTTTCATCCACAGTCATTAAGCTTTATCCGTGAGTCATTTCCCATTCCAGGCTCCCAGGAGCCCCAGATTAAGAAATAAATTTAGGTGGAGGGAGCAACCTGAGCAGAGACAGCAGTTGAGCAAGTGGGTGGAGGATCCAGAGAACTGCAGATATTTCACCAATGCTGGAATAGGTTATAATCATTAGCAAAGAGGAAGCATCTCAATGAATGTAGAGGAGCATTTACAACAAGGTCTTGTGAGGGGGATGAGTTGCAGGATTAACAATGCTAGTGAATGCATGTGTCCTAAGAGACCTGGGGCAAGAGTCATCAGGGTGTGAGTTAGGGCCTAAAGGAAATAAAAGTCTGAATTAATACAAAGTTTAAGAGGGCATTACAGTTTGGTAGGCTATTCTGTAAAAAGGCATGGAGATGGTTGAAGACAAATGCCATAAACTAGTTGGCTTGAGCAAGAAGATTGATTTCTTACTACCCAGAAAACTGAGAAGCTCAAGGTGCCAGCGGAGTTGGTGAGGGTCTCTTCAGGTGGCCACCCCTTTGCCCTGTCCTCTCATGGGTGCTGGTGTTGGAGAGTAGTTGTGTCTCTCTTCTTCCTCTAAGGACATTATCCCATCATGAAGGATCATACTCAGGTGACCTGTGGGTGCGTGCAGAGAGAACTCTGGCTGCTTCCTCTTATGAGGACATTAAATCCATCATGAGGATCCATCCTCAAGACTGGGCCTAATTACTTACCCGCCTCCTAATGGCATCACAAATGGGACTTAGGGCTGCAGCCTCTGAATTTGGGAGGAGCACATACATTATGTACATAACAGAGATGGAAAGAAGTAAAGGAAAGCCTGATTTTAGAGCCAGTGAAAGCACAGTGTATTGAGCTTGTTGGTTAAAGGGAAGAAGGAGGAGTTGTTGGTGGGATATCCTTAGAAGACAAGTTCTAACCAGGTACTTTTTCTCTCAGAGCTACTTCAGAATCAGTCTATATCTCCTTTGTCCTATAGGAATTGGGAACAAGGAAAAGGAGGCAAAAACCCAGCCGGCAGATCTCAAAGGGGCGCTTGTTCAAATGACATCAGAGAGATTTGGGGAAGGTGCCCTCCAGAGCCCTGCACTGGGAAGAACCTGTGAGCCGGAGCCGGGTGGCTCTGTGGGAAACACGCCAGGGCTGCCTCCTCCACAGCAGGGTGTCATACCCTTGCCTGATGACCTCAAGACCCATGGCTCCTTCTGGAAGCCTTTTCAGTGCCCTGAGTGCGGAAAAGGCTTCAGTAGGAGCTCAAATCTCGTCAGACACCAGCGAACCCATGAAGAGGAGAAATCCTACGGCTGCGTCGAGTGTGGGAAAGGGTTCACTTTGCGAGAGTACCTTATGAAGCACCAGAGAACCCACCTGGGAAAGAGACCCTATGTGTGCAGCGAGTGCTGGAAGACCTTCAGTCAGCGGCACCACCTTGAGGTGCACCAGAGGAGTCATACTGGGGAGAAGCCCTACAAGTGCGCTGACTGCTGGAAAAGCTTCAGCCGAAGACAGCACCTGCAGGTGCACCGGAGGACGCACACTGGGGAGAAGCCCTACACCTGCGAGTGCGGCAAGAGCTTCAGCAGGAATGCCAACCTGGCTGTGCATCGGCGGGCACACACAGGGGAGAAGCCTTATGGTTGCCAGGTGTGCGGGAAACGGTTCAGTAAAGGGGAGCGGCTGGTCAGACACCAGAGGATTCACACTGGGGAGAAGCCTTACCACTGCCCAGCCTGTGGGAGGAGCTTCAACCAGAGGTCCATCCTCAATCGGCACCAGAAAACTCAGCATCGCCAGGAGGCCCCAGTGCAGTAAGGGTGCTCTGTGGAAACACCTGTTTTTACTAATAGAAGGTGCTGGAGGAGGGGGGACCATCAAGTAGATGGAGAGAGCTCAAGGGAGATGTCATTCATCTGGATTCCCTGAGGGCTTTGGGGCCTGGGGAAGTTGAGGCATGAAGAGGTACAGAAAGGCACCCTAATCTACTGCCATTCATTCTCAAACAGGAGAAGGGCAAGACCTGGCTGAGTTTCTGGAGAGCTCAGCTTCCTCTCTCTCTTACCCAAGTGGTGCTGACAGTTTCTCTTACCATCTTTTGGGGGAAAGATACCCTGTTTCAGTTCAGGTCAAGGTATTTCTCCTTCAGTGGCATGTTCATACCCACCTCCAGAGTCTGATAGTCAAGGCCAAATTTTGTTCCATGTTGGCAGTTTGGACCTCATTTTCCCAAGGGCTGTTCTGGAGGGCTGTTAACTCTCACTAACCCCCACTTCCAGTTGACAAGTGTTGAACACCTGGAAGTACCGTGAGTGAGATGGCTGAGACCTCATTCCCCCAGGGCCTGGGAATTAGCACAGAACCTGCACAGAACCGTTGATAACCGTGTGTTCTCAGTTACGTTTGTGGTAAGTGCTGTGCAGGGGAATGTTCTTGTGCTCAGTTGTTGCCCTGCCTGCTTGGGTGCTGGATCAGCTCCTTTCTCAATTGGTTGGGATCTTTCGGGCAGCCTTGTTCTATTTGTAGCCCTCCTTTTTCTCTGTAATGTTTACCCTCATCTGTAAAGTTTCCCCATTCCATTTTTCTCTGTACCGTAACAACTGTTTAGACCTCTGTTAGGAAATTAATATTTTGCTATTGATCACTGAATAAACGAGAGTATTTTAAAAAATATTCAATTCTGTATAAAGTTTAATTCAACGAGTCTGAAAGATGAACTAATATTAATACCCTATGTTGATGGCACTTTACAGTATTATGCTTTTCTCTGTTTTCTCACTTGATTCATCCCACAAATATTTAAAAGACCCAGGCATGTGTCATGTGCTCTTCCAGACCCTCTCGCTGCATCTCTGAATAAGATAGAGGGGAAGTTTCTGCCGTTCTGGAGTTTCCATTTCATTGAATGTATTTGCTCTTCAGAACCACCTGAGATGGAACTGTGGATGCTTCCATGAGCCCTCTGGACCTGGAATCTGAGCCTTGTCCTTGCTCCTGTCAACTTTCTGCCCTAAAAGGCATTTGCCACCTACCTCTTGTTACTTAATAGTGGCTGTCTTCCGTGCTCGAGATCCCTGTCATCTGAGAGGGGGTGGGGTCCTAGATGTTAGCCGGAGATGATGCGCTAGGAGCATCCTATTTTGCATGCGTGTCCATTCAGAAAAAATAACCACGTTTGTAGGCATTTTAAATACATTTCTCTAAAAATGAGAAGATACAATATTTGTAACTGTGTTCAAGCTTATATTACTTTACCGTTACTAAAAGGTTTCTTTTCTGTTTAAAATTTTGGAAACTGCTTAACTAGAATGGACTTTACTGCAGTGTTGCCTTTGAATGTTAGCTGCTGAGTAGCTTGTCTTTTTGTGGACAGTATTATAATTGCAAGATGTGATTGTCTTGTGGCGCCTCTTAATACTGCTTTAGTGGGATTTTTGTTTCCATTTTCCTGTGTAAATAACATAAATGGTAATGATTCTAACCGGAGAGTTGCATTCCTTAGTCAACTTTGAAACACAATTTATCACCCATTTCTTGGCAGAAAACAATGGTGTTTAATTTTGAATTAGCAAATGACCTCCTGGTCCTCATGCCCCCTCAGCTGTCCCTACAAGGCTGCACTAACCAGGGCTGCACCTTCTCAGTCATGTGAAATTCTGATGCAAATCAGTTCTTTTTTTCCTATGCTTCCCAGACCAGCCAGGAAAGTCCTAGAACCTCCTGATAGCCAAACCTAGTGGGAAGCTTTTCTTTGGCTTCTGCTTTCTGGTCTGTAGGATGCAGAGGCTGCCTTGGCCAGAGTTCGCCCTTCTCTGGGAGTTCCAGGGCAAGGCAGGGAGCATGGGACCACTAAGGGACGGGAGTCTCTCATTGGTAGTTCTTTTGTTTACCTGAATTTAATTCTCTTTGATCATTTGCTTACCAAAACAGGACTCATTTTGCAGCTGGTTGGAATCTCTTTAGATGAAGTTTCAGTAGCAGCCAGACCTTGCCATCTTCTCCTTTTTTTTTTTTTTTTTAAAGATTTATTTATTTATTTATACAAGCACTGGGTACAGTCAGAAGCGCAGGAGGGTGAGAGAATTCACCAGAGCCAGAGCAGGGAGCAGAGCAGGCAGAAGGACCGAAGTACACTGCTGAGGGGAGCAGCAGGCGGCAGGAGAGGTCTGCGTGCCATGTGGGACCCTCCTCCAGTGGCCGGGGAGCAGCCGGGAATCGAACCAGCACTGCAGAGGCTGTGGGCAGCCTTGCAACCCAGCGTTCAACCTCTGCGCCACCTGGGAGGCCCTCCTTTTTTTTTTTTTTTTTTAAAGATTTTATTTATTTATACAAGAATCGGGGTATAGGTCAGAGGCACGGGAGGGTGAGAGAATTCACCAGAGACACAGCGACGAGGAACAGAACAGGCAGACTAACGAAATACACTACTGAGGGGAGCAGCGGGCGAGGCAGGAGAGGTCTGCCGCGCCATGTGGGTCTCTCCCTGGCTGGCCGGGAATTGAACCCATGCTGCAAAGGCTGCAGACAGTTTCACAGTGCTGCACTCAACCCACTGCGCCACCCGGGAGACCCCATCTTCTCCTTTTTGGCTCCCTCGCTTTGAGGCCCAACTTTATACATAATGCCTCAAAAAGTATCAATTAAGAGAGTTTTCGTATGGAATTATAATGGCCTTATTTTTGATATCTATTCAAATGTCATTTATCACCTATATTTGTTATCACAATATTAGTTTCATACCTAAAAAAATGAACAATTCCATGTTTCCCAATTAATTTTTAAAAACCTGCATAATTTTCTGAAGTCTTCAAGTTGAGATCTCTATACTTTGTAATTGGTTGCTTTCTCTAAGCCTAATTTATAGTTTCTGTCCATTTTTTCCCTCTTAAAATTCATTCATTTAAATAGCTCGGTTATCCTATAGGGTTTCTTACATGTTATATTTTGCTATTTGTACATTATAATTTTAATGTGATGATGTTGCATGGTAATAACCGTGATGTCACAATATATCTCTACATTCTGTATTAACTAAAAAATAACAGGTCTAGAAATATAAGTAGTTTCATATCTCACATTTTTTGGCAAGAACACATAGATAACTGGTTGTTTTTATATGATGTTAGCTGCCTCAATTCATTATTTCATTATTTCTGTAAATAATTCTTCATTTATTGGAATGCTTCTGTAAGAGATTTCCACTCATTAGCTCTCAGATTACACTTAGATACAATTCAGACAGAAAGGGAAATTCTTGGTTTTTCCTTTTAGTTACTTGTTTTCACAATGATGAACTGACTGTTTTGCTTCCTGTGAGAGTGTTCAGTTATTTCTTTTTTTTTTTTTTTTTTAATAGAAGCACGTTTTATTTATTTATTTATTTGTTTGTTTGTTTGTTTATACATGCACTGGGTACAGTCAGAAGCGCGGGAAGGTGAGAGAATTCACCAGAGCCAGAGCGGGGAGCAGAGCAGGCAGAATGATGATGTACACTGCTGAGGGGAGCAGCGGGCGGCAGGAGAGGTCTGCTCGCCATGTGGGACCCTCCTCCAGTGGCCGGGAAGCAGCCGGGGATCGAACCGGTGCCGCAGAGGCCGCAGGCAGCTTCGCAACCCAGCGCTCAACCGCTGCGCCACCAGGGAGGCCCTCAGTTATTTCTTAAATCAAGAAGCATTTATAGATTTAAATGTTTGATATTGGTTAAGCTATTGCAGATGTTATTGATGTGCAGGTCATTTCACTTTTGGCCAGTGGGAGCTTCTTACACTTGACAGGGGGCTCCTTTTTACACAGTCCCAGTCGTCTTGATAGCTTTTTTGCTTTCTGGTATGACAGATGTTTGAAACACATTAGTATATTATCTGCCCCTTTTGAGAATGAAGGCTAGTGCTGTTATGTTGGGACAATGGGGTAAACCGGGACTTCAAGGCAAATGGACTTTTGTTCACCTTATAGCAGTCATATGTGGCCAGGTGTCTACAGTTCCCTCACATGGGGGTAATGCAGTGCACTTTCAGGGCCTGGCTGCATGTGCCTGATGCTGTGATGACGAGGGCGCCATTTCCAGAGGTATGGTTTTTGTAAAAGAAATCTCTTCCTATTCCCCGAGTGACGACAGAACTAACTAACTTGGCTGCCCAAGGTATGTCCTAGGGAGCTATTGCAATAAAAAATTGCTCTCAAAATGTTTGCCATGAATGTTGTCTGCAGCCTGACTAACTGCTTAAATACATTCAGTGCTTACTTTATCCCAGCCTAGGAATAGAAGAGCTATTGTTTCTTAAAAAATAAACTGATTTCAAATCCCTTCTCCACCCTGTAACATAAGATGACACTCCACTTCTGAGACAGAGAAAGTAACTGGTGAAAATGTTTCTTCACAGTATACTTTTTTTTTTTTAAAGATTTATTTATTTATACATACATACATACAAGCACTGGGTACAGTCAGAAGCGCAGGAAGGTGAGAGAATTCACCAGAGCCAGAGCAGGGAGCAGAGCAGGCAGAAGGACCGAAGTACACTGCTAAGGGGAGCAGCGGGCATGGCAGGAGAGGTCTGTGCGCCATGTGGGACCCTCCTCTGGTGGCCGGGGAGCAGCCGGGGATCGAACCGGCGCTGCAGAGGCTGCGGGCAGCTTCGCAACCCAGCCCTCAACCGCTGCGCCACCAGGGAGGCCCTCTTCACAGTATACTTTTAAACTCAGTATCTCAACCTTGGCACTATTGACATTGACAAAGACAACCTCTGTCTTGGCTGTTTTGTGCATTTGTAGCATCCTTGGCCTAAACTTACTGGATGCTAGTGGCATCCCCCAATTGCGACAACTGAGGATGGTTCCACACATTGCCAAATGGCCCCTGGGAGTGCAAAATTGACCACAATAGAACTACTGCTCTGGTATTCAGGATAGTAGCTGAAGTGAACCAGATGATTTAGCTATTGATAAACAGGACTGAAATTCCTATTTCCTGCTAAACTTAAAGCCTCAGGGCCTCCCCGGTGGCGCAGATGGTTGAGTGCAACACTGTGAAGCTGTCCGCAGCCTCTGCAGTGCTGGTTTGATCCCCGCCAGCTGTGGAGAGACCCACATGATGCAGCAGACCTCTCCTCTCTTGCCCTCTGCTCTCCTCAGCAGTGTATTTCGCCAGTCTGCCTGTTCTGTTCCCCGTTCTGTCTTTGGTGAATCCTCTCACCTTCCACACATCTGGCCCATATCCCGGTTCTTGTATAAATAAATAAATCTAAAAAAAAAAATTAATAAACTTAAAGCCTCAGGCTACCCTTTCTAGAAAACAAATTTATTAAAAATCGCTTGGGTTAAGTGTGATGCCAAGCAGAACCAATAACTTGTAAAATCTCAGGATAGGGTTCTGGAAATCTGTAACAAGCAATCTATGTGTTTGCTATGTAGGCAACCAGGCCCTCTGCTCTGGGTTCCTTTCAGGTAGGCACCTGCCATGAAGCCTCTGTCACAGTGAGCTTTTACCTGGGGTCCAGCTCCAACTTCACCTTCCCCAGTACATGCATGTGGGGGCGGGGAGGTCAGGGCAAAATTGAGCTTAGTGCAGCCAGTTTCTACGTTTTTTCCCCTCCATAATAGTGTCTTTAAGGCACACAGTAGACAGAACATATTAGAATAAGTGAGAGGCCTGGAATTCTATCATTTTAGTAGCTAGTGGGAGAAAAGAACACTGTAGCACTTGACCTGACTCTGGATCTGGTTGTCAGTTCTTATATTGTACCACCAATTCATTAAGACTAGATTCACTTGGAAATTCTACAAGCCAAGAAATGTGCACTTGTGCTGCCTACACAATTCTTCTCTCCTCCCACCCCTTATCTCAATAAATAATCTCAGGTAAAATTTGTTGTGAAGCAGGGAGAATAGGCAAAAATCTTTGTTATTGTTGGGAATTGAAACTGCTAGGAGACCGCAGGTGGAAAGAGCTGGGTAATTCAGATGCTATGCCTTGAAAAGCAGAGGGATGTAGGAGAAGCATATAGGTTTCCTGAAAGAGCAAATGGTTCCAATGAAAAGGCTGCTTCACCGCTGTGTGCATAAAACATGGCTCCATCATCTAAGTGGTCAGAGACAAAATGGCAGCAAGCTCTCTAGTGAAAACTGCAGTCTCTAGAGAAGGTGGTCAGTTAACTTTTAGATTGGGGATGGAGGAGGGAAAGGAAGTTTTTGAAGTTTGTATGTGCTTTTTGGCTCTTCCCTCCAGGAGTTAAAGGTGAGTATTAATGCCATTTTCTATGACTGAAAAATTCAATCGAATCATCTAGAAATTTCACTAACTTGGGCAAAAGGGCTAAGCACATTACAAGAAGAATAAAATGATAAGCAGCTTGTCATTGAGAGTCTTTGCAACCCTTTATTTCTAAGGGTTCCTGTCTCCTGAAAGGAATGGAAAATAAGTGATGAAAAAGTCAGCAATTAAAATAGTAAATAGATCAATAGGATAAAAGGCTCAGAAATAGACCCAACTCTCAATAGAAATCTGAATTTACAGAAATACTCTGTGTGTGTGCGTGTGTGTGTGTGTGTGTGTTACATAGAAATACACTGAAGGTGGCATCTTAAATCACTGGCAAAGATGGATTTAAAGAATGGTACTGGAATAATTGGATAACGTGGAAAAAGATAAAAATAGATTCATTTCTTACACTATATGCATCAATAAACTCCAAATTAATCTCAATGTAAAAAAACGGCAAGTAGATCATGTTTATTAAAAACAAAACTTTTTCCCTAAAAGAACAAGATACAGGCATTCTCTGTTATCATTCTTGACTTAGCATTTCACTAGAAATGCTGGTGGTGACTATCTAAAAGCAAAAAGAAAATACCTTTTTGCAAAATGTCTATCTTATAACTAAGCTATTAAAATAAATCATTACTAAAAATGAAGTTAGCTGATGAAAGCTACAAGCTGAGATGCCTCATAAAAATCAGTAAATTGGGCCTCCCCAGTGGCGCAGCGGTTGAGCGCTGGGTTGCGAAGCTGCCCACAGCCTCTGCAGCGCCGGTTCGATCCCCGGCTGCTCCCCGGCCACCGGAGGAGGGTCCCACATGGCGCGCAGACCTCTCCTGCCGCCCGCTGCTCCCCTAGCAGTGTACTTGGGTCCTTCTGCCTGCTCTGCTCCCCGTTCTGGCTCTGGTGAATTCTCTCACCCTCCCGCGCTTCTGACTGTACCCAATGCATGTATAAATAAATAAAAAATAAATCTTTAAAATAAATAAATAAAAAGTAAATAAAAAAATTAAAAAAAATCAGTAAATTGTTTACTGATATGTTAGCAATAAATAATCACCAAAGAAAAAAGCAATGAAAAGAGTGATTTTGTTCCTACTAATGACAAAATCAAATATTTGCATTTTAATTCAACTTGGAAAATGAAACTACTTGTTTAAAGAAAATTATAACAGATGGAGTAAAGGAGTATGTAAGATATAAACTGATTTGAAATAAAAGGTTGAGATATAGTCAGAACTTTGGATTGTAATGGGAGCAGGTTTTATTTTAATTTCTGGGTGTTTTCCCTCTGCTAAGTTACTTGCTTGCATTCAACATTATGTGAAAATTAGGCCATGGTAGGCTTCTGAGCCTGTCTTAGCACTAACAAACCTGTCTCTGCCAAAGATAAAGAGGGCTAGAATTACTGGATAGGCCTCCATAGTTGGGTTAGAAGACAGGGGCTGAGAGAGGTTGTCCAGGAATCTAATCCTGATTTTAGGAATTCTGTTTTCTTCTCTGTACAGCAATGGGGTTGGATCCCTGCATGGTTTCCTTGGTCCTGCACAGACCTCAGGTTCTGCTTGTCTTTTGGAAGTGGAGGAGGAAGAAATGTCTTTAGGCTTTATGGGTTTTGGGATGTTGAGAGAGGAGTATACCTCTTGTCCCATATTGGCACTGCCCTGTCCAGTTGGTCTGATTTCTGCCAGCCCTATGTGTCTCCTCCTGAGTTGCCCCTTCTCGCTAAGCAAGGGTAGACAATTCACAGCAGTCTAGAGCCAGAGATACACCTCCACACTCCATGGAAAGCAAGAGCAGGTCTGCAGGTGGAAGGCAGGGCGGGCAAGGAGGCTGAGAGAGTAGGACTCCACTCCCAGGCTCTCAGCCAAGAAGAGGCATGTGGACCTCATGCTGGGATTACTTGCAGGGCTGCTTATGGCTGCTGGGGAGTAGTACACAATGGGCTTTGTTAAAAGATAAATGTGCAGTAATTGCCTTGGGTCCTGCAGGGCGCAGTTCTCTTGGGTTCCAAACACATCATCTCCTTTGGGTTTTTCCACTGGAAAGTTATTGCTTTTACTGATTTCATTTGTTACTTTAGTCTATAGGGAAAATCAATGTTTTCTTACTTTTATCTTCAGTCCAGGGAATTCATCTTGTTTATTCAACCAGATCAGACCTCCAAGGTTCATATTGATAGTCATTGTTTAAAAATTATGATAAATTATATATAACATAAAAGTTACCAACTTATGGAAAAAGAAAAATATCAGATTGTTTCATTTATTGGAGGAATATAGGGAAACCAAATAAACGGTCAGAAAAAAGACAAAATTTGCAAGCTGACCATAGATCTGAGGCATAGTGCAGGAGAGGGGGAGGGAGGGGTGTCAAAACAGGGGTGTGAAGAGCACAAGGGACTATGGTGATGGTTCACAGGTGACATGGTGGTGGGAGATTTATGGGGACTATACCTGAGGGGAGAAATCAAATATTGTACAAAAATGAACAACAATGTGGAAGAAAATAAAAGTTTAATTTTTTTAATTAAAAAAAAAAATAAAGAAAACTGAAAAAAAGTTTATTGTCTTAACCATTTTTAAGTGTACAGTTTTGTGGTGTTAAAGTACATTCATATTTTGTGCAACTTCAGCACCCTCTTCGTCTTCCCATCCTGACACCCTGGACCTACAAAACAACTCCCCCACCCTTCTGCCCCCAGCCCCGGCAGCCTTATTCTACGTTCTGTCTACGTATGCCTCCTTTCACTACCTCATGTAAGAGGAACCCCACAGTATCTGTCCTTTGTGACCAGCTGGCCTTATTTAGCATAATGCCTGTCCCATTGGTGTGACCACATGTGCAGCACCCCTTTCTTTTGAAGGCTGGACAGTGTTCCTTGTATGGACACAGAACATTTGTCCATCTATTCATCAGTCAGTGGATGTTTGGGTTGCCCTTACCTTTTGGTGATGGGGAATAATGATATTTCTCTGAGCTGCTGCTTTCTGTTCTTTGGGGATTATACCCAAAAATGAAATTTCTGGATCATGTAGCAATTCTCTTTGTTCTTTTGAGGAGCTGTTATCCATAGCAGCTGGACCATTTTACATCCCAGCCAATGGTGCACAAGCGTTCCAATTTCTTCCAATCCTCACCATACTTACTATTTTATTTTTTTCTTCTTATTAAAGTTTACTAGGTGCAAAGAAATGAGCCTGCAGAGGGAGTACCAACAAATGGAACATAGCTGTGAGACTTTAGAGGCATTACAGATGACCATGCCAGTGAGAATATTGAGGACGGTTAGGGCACTGTGACTCCTATGTCTAACAGAGGAGTTTATCGTCAATAGTTACATCAGAGAGAATGCAGTGCCCGGGCAGGAGTTCACAGCCTTTGAATTCAAGGATAGTGAATGTGATGCCATAGTCCTCCAATTTCTCCAATTGTGATGTTTAGTTTCTGCTTCTTCCTTCCCTAAATCCTCGAGTAGTTTTATTTCAAATTTCTATCCCAGGGGTGCTAAGCATGATGTAGAGACAGCTCACCACCATGGCAAGTAGACTACTGTGAAGGCCGCCTTGCCTTTGTCTAGGGCCTTCTGAGCATGATAATGAGAACATTTGTCATTATTTTATGCAACTAGGAGAGAGGTGGTACGCAGACTATTACACATGTATGATACAGTAGCCATCCTAATGGGTGTGAGTTGGTATTTCATTATGGTTTTGATTTGCATTTCCCTAATGATCAGAACTGTTGACTGTTTTCTCATGAGCTTGTTGGCCATTTGTGTATCTGGAGAAATTCAAGTTCTTTGCCAATGTTGTAATCAAGTCCTTTTTTTTTGTTAAATGGTAGGAGTTCTTTGTATAGTCTGGATATTAACCGGATACCTGATACATGAGACACTGTTGATTATATCCTTTGAGACACAGAAGTTTTTAATTTTGATATTCAGATTATCTGTATCTTTTGTTTCCTGTGCTTTTGGTGTCATCGCCCAGAAGTCATTGCCAAACTCAATGTGAAGTTTCCTCCCCTTATGTTTTCTTCTAAGAGTTTTATATTTTAACTCTCACATTTAGGTCTTTGATTCATTTTCAGTGAGCTGAATTTATATCCTCAGACTGCCTGAACTAGTCTGACTGTAATCTGAACTTTCTAAGGTCCACATGTTAAGTTGAGGTCATTGTTTAATATTCAACAAGGATTACACCAGTGATGCAGATTTAAATCCATCGTTAGTGATTTGTTTTGATTTGCAACATATTCCGCCTGGTTACTGATATTAGCCACCCCTTCTTTCTATCACTGCCTTCTAGGTCTGCAACCTTGAATTTTGAACTGAAAACATGTTGTACTGCCTCATGCTGACAGACAGGGAGTTGGGCGTGGAAGAGTGTTGCCCATGGTTAAGCAAGTGGATGAGAGGTTGGTGTGGGAGCCTGGGGTCTGGGATCCAACAATGACTCCCCCCATCAATACTGTTTTAGTTGTCGTTTCATTTCCTAAGAGTCTCAGGTCTGATCTGACTGCTTTCTGCTTTCCCGGTGCTCCCTGCCTTTCCCAATATCCCCTTCCATAGGTGACTTTGTGGCACTTGACTACATCCTTGGAAGTAATTGGTCTCAATTTACAAAGCTGTTCTGGGTGAAGCTAATGGGAGACTTGGGCCTATCCACATGGCATTTTCTTCTTTTAGCATCCATTTTCCATCTGTGCTGGTGGCCCCTGCTGGAAAACAGCTGATTGAGGAGATTTTGGAGCACTCACTCGAGCCTCTGTTCTGCTTCTTCCAGCTCCATTATTCATCCTTCTAGATATGTCCTCATTCCAACCCAGCAATACTGTGTGTTACTTCCCTGCTGAGACTTTGCCTTCTGGGACTGTACTGGACACCGTGGAGAGAACTATAGACCCTTGGGAGTGGCTTGTAGAAGGCTCTGGTATGAGAGATGTCAGCAGTATTAGCAGCTGGGAGGCCAGCAGGGAAGGGCTGAGCATAGAAAGACTCACTGTTAGCCTGACGGATAAACATGAATTTCTGAACTCTCTTGTCAGGCAAAATGCTTGATGGTGAAGTAAAAACAGTTTGACTTTCATCAAGATTTCTAAGCTATTCCCTATTCATTTCATTCTCCTGAGAACTTTGGGGGCACATGTGCCAGGAAAAAGGGAGAAAAGAGAAGGAAAATTAAAATTCAGTTGTGCATGTATTGGAGCAGATGCTTTGGGTGTACAGCAATCCCTGCAGACAGCTTCCATGCCAAGGGCTTCCCGTGGCTCAGATGTCTCTACCCACTGGCACTGGCTTACTGAGGGACAAGAAGGAAGTACCAGGCTGTTAATGTCTAAAAGAGTAATCCTTCACAATTAAGGGGCAGAAAACATCCCACCTTTCCTACCTCTCACAAGTTCTGAGGCACATTCTGCTAACTGAGAGGCCCCAGAGGAATGTGCTCTAATTGTCCACACGTGACCAGCATGTGAGCATTCACTGGGTTTCAGGAGGCTTCAGACATAAATGCATGTGTTCAATCTGTTAGGGGGAAGTGATGTCCTGAGGTTGCTCTACAACAAATCTACCATGTTTAAATTTCTGAGAGGAATCTTAAAGATGAGGAGGCATTTGGGAGAGGTTGGGGCAGTGGAGGCAGCATGAGCCAAGGTGCAGGGGTTTGAGGGTCCACCAGCATGTGGGGACATGCCCACGACCAGTTAGACCTCAGGGCCACAGAACACACCTCCAGCCTGGATGAGGCACAGGTAGTGTCTGACTTTGAGTGGGGTCAAATCTGGGAGGGCTCTGATTAGATATGCAAAGATTACCCTCTGAAAAGAGATTGAGCGGTGGCTATTGTCTGGACAGAGATGATGAAAATCTGACGAGGGTGGGGGAAGGCTAGTGAGAAAAGGAGGAATGTTTGAAAGTTACTTAAACCCTTAAATAATATTGCTAATTATCACCTCCCAAATTTTAATAAAGACAATTTCCAGATATGTAAGTTATGTATATAAACAATTGACAAATTAATAAAAAATAAAGTTAAAAAAAGAAAATTTAAACAGACAGAAAAATCTGCATAGAAACACCCAAGTACCTATTACCTAGATCTACAATTAGCATTTTGCTTTATTTGCTTTATCAACTATCACCCCACCCTTCTACCAACCCATTTTGACTCATTTGGTGTAAGATACAGAATGAAGGCACTTTGTCCCTAACACTGCAACATGCATGTCATTAACTAGATGGATCCTGCTATATAAATAAAGATAACCAGTTACGGCTCCTGTTTTGGTTTAAAGTTTTAATGTTTTGTTCCTCATAATTTTTTGCATTGATATTGATTTTTTTTTTTTTTTTTTTAGAGGCATGTTTTATTTATTTATTTGTTCGTTTGTTCATGCACTGGGTACAGTCAGAAGCGCGGGAGGGTGAGAGGATTCACCAGAGCCAGAGCGGGGAGCAGAGCAGGCAGAAGGACCGAAGTACACTGCTGAGGGGAGCAGCGGGCGGCAGGAGAGGTCTGCGCGCCATGTGGGACCCTCCTCTGGTGGCCGGGGAGCAGCCGGGAATCGAACCGGCGCCGCAGAGGCAGCGGGCAGCCTCGCAACCCAGCGCTCAACCGCTGCGCCACCGGGGAGGCCCGATATTGATTTTTAAAACTATTTTGTTAGACAATAATGTAAAATATATAAATATACTATTAAAAATATTTCGTTAGAATATCATTTATCTTGATTACTGAGATTTTTGACAATTTTATGCTCAAGTGGAATGCCTTGCTGTCCTCGCCCTCATCCTGCCCCTACCAGGAATTTTGTAAAGAAAAAATTTTTATATATGTAAGTTAAGGAGAGAATGGCTCTTCCTACTTCTTTTTGTTGTCCTTTGAGTTTTGTTTTTTCTCAATTTCAGGAACTGTTTAGAAATAAACTCTCCCCTGGTGAGCAGAAGGGAGGAAGGACTTCAGCAGCTGGGGACCTTAGGAGCCTAAGGAGTAGGGAAGCAGAATGGAGGTCCCATTGCAGGCACAGTGTTCACACAGCTGGAAGGAACTACCAGTTAAATCCTCAGTGAAACTCCAGGAAATTAAGTCTAAGCGTTTATGACATCAGTGGCTCCTCACAGAGCAGGCAGTATCAAGAAAAGGCACTTAAATACAAGTAAGGAAGAAAAGAAGGTAAAAGGTAAGAGTCCAGACTTAGTGAACTTCCAGTTTTAAAATTATATTTTATTTTTAATTAAAAAGTTCGTTTTTAGGGCCTCCCCTGGTGGCGCAGGTGGTTGAGCGCCGCGCTGTGAAACTGTCCGCAGCCTCTGCCGTGCTGGTTCGATCCCGGCCGGGCGGCGAGGGTCCCACATGGCACGGCAGACCTCTCCTGTCTCGCCCGCTGCTCCCCTCAGCAGTGTATTTCATCAGTCTGCCTGTTCTGTTTCCTGCTCTGTCTTTGGTGAATCCTCTCACCCTCCTGCACATCTGGCCTGCACCCCAGTTCTTGTATAAATAAATAAATCTTAAAAAAAACCATAAAATCGAAAAAAAAAAAGTTCATTTTTAAAAATTTAATTAACTAAAATATTTTTTAATTTAAATTTTTATTTTTTTAATTTAAAAAATTAAGAAATTACATTAAACCAAAACATAAGCCCATGTCTCTCTTCTTTTATTTATTTATTTATTTTATTATTTTTTTTTTTTATAGAGGCATGTTTTATTTATTTATTTATTTGTTTGTTCATTTGTTTTGTTTATACATGCACTGGGTATAGTCAGAAGCGCGGGAGGGCAAGAGAATTCACCAGAGCCAGAGCGGGGAGCAGAACAGGCAGAAGGACCGAAGTACACTGCTGAGGGGAGCAGCGGGCGGCAGGAGAGGTCTGCGCACCATGTGGGACCCTCCTCCGGTGGCCGGGGAGCAGCCGGGAATTGAACCGGCGCCGCAGAGGCTGCGGGCAGCTTCGCAACCCAGCGCTCTACCGCTGCGCCACCGGGGAGGCCCCATGTCTCTCTTCTTGCTAAAGGAAAATACGTTGCACAATTTGAGGTTACTCTATAACTCTTGTCCTCTCAGGCACTGGTTGAACTATATGAGTTCATACCGATTGTTATTGCTAAGGGCCTGCCAGGGGTCAGATGATGGCTGGACAATGCATCAAGTTCTCTTCAGTCAAAGCCACATGAGCCAAACTTGCAGATCTAGGCCTGAACTCTCTGCAGGTCCCAAGCCACAATCTGGCCTAGTCTGGGCTCCTTGGGAAGGAAAGACAAATTATGCATACCCATTTTCTACATTAAGCAACTAACTGAAGCTGAGGGTGTCTAACTTGCTTACGCAGGACTTGTGAATCAGTTGCATTCTGTACATCCCTGCTTGCCAGTGGTCAGCACACAGAAAGCATAGATGTCTCTGGAGTTAGCAGACAGCCCAGGAGTCACCTGGACAGGCTCCCAGCCTTCCACATACTTTCCTGTCCTCCCTCTGTCTCTGCATTTTCCCACAGATCCTTGTCCCTTAGAGCTGTACAAAGTTGAAATCCTGAAAATTTTACTACTTCACAAACAATGATGGCTATTAAAAAAGAAAAAGAAAGAAAAGTGACAAGTGTTGGTGAGGATGTGGAGAGTTTGGAACCCAGATACTGATGGAAATGTAAAATGTGCAGTCACTGTCAAAAATAGTTTGGCAGTTCCTCCAAAAGTTGCGTGTAGAGTTACTGTGTGGCTGAGCTAGTCCACTCCTGAGTTTTGATTTTTTGTTTTTTTTTTTTTGCATAGAAGACCTGGGGTGTAGGCCAGAGTGTGGGGGATGAGAGGATTCACCAGAGATAGCGTGGGGAGCAGAACAGGCAGATTGACTGAAATACGCTGCTGAGGGGAGCAGCAGGCAAGACAGGAGAGGTCTGCTGCACCATATGTGGGTCAGCTCCCTGGCTGGGCATCATATTCAGGCCATAGCAGTGATAGTGCTGAGATTTAACTTCTAGGCCACCAGAGAGCCTCCCACTCCTGAGTTTATACCCAAGAGAATTGAAGACAGGTTCTTTTTTTTTTTTTTTTTTAACATTCCTCTGTAGCATCTATTTTTAATAAAAATGGCTTGTTTATTTTATGTACACCAAAAATTCTCCCAATGTATCTTTTCATAAATATCAGTTGTTTTTCTTTTTTTATGACATTTTATTTTTATTTTTTTTAATTTAAATATTTTATATAATTCTTACATCTTTTTTCATCTTTGCACAATGTATGCATTTTCATTTTGGTTATATTCCCCATACAATTGCCCCCCCCCCTTATTTTGACTCTAGTCCTTCCTTTCCCCGCCCCTCCCGCCCCCACCCCCCCACCCCCCGTAGTGTGTCTCTGGTTTATAGTTGCTTGTTGATTTTGATTTTTACTTTGTATTGATTAGTCTTTCTCCTGGTCTCTTATTTAGGTTTTCTAAATTCCTGCTATGAGTGAGACCATCCGGTATTTTTCTTTTTCTTTCTGACTTATTTCGCTGAGCATGATCCCTTCTAGCTCCATCCATGTTGCTGCAAACTGCATGTGTTTATCTTTTTTGATTGCTGAGTGATATTCCATTGTGAAGACAGGTTCTTGAATGTTCAAGCGGCAATTTACAATAGCTAAAGGTGGAGACCATGTAAGTGAATGGATGAATGGATAATAGATTGTGGTATGCAGAGACCATAGAACATTGTTCAGCCATAAAAGGAGTGAAGTACTGAGACGTGTTACAACATTGTCGGGGCCTCCCTGGTGGCGCAGGGGTTAAGTCTCAGCGCTATCATGTTATTGTCAGCCACTGTGGCCAGAGTTTGATCCACAGCCAGGGAGCTGACCCACATAGCGCAGCAGACCTCTCTTGTCTCGCCCACTTCTCCCCTCAGCAGTATATTTTAGTAAATCTACCTGTTCTGCTCCCCACTCTGTCTCTGGTGAATCCTCTCATCCCCACACCTCTGGCCAACCCCCCAGCTCTTATATGCATAAATAAATAAAATAAATCTTTTAAAAATTAATAAAAAAACGTAGTCCTAGAATCATATTACATGATTCTATTCCTGTGAAATGTCCAGAATGAGTACATTCATAAAGACAAAATATAGTTTGGTGGTTGCCAGGATCTGAGCAAAGGAGAGAGTAGGGAGAAATTACTTAATGGGCACAAGATTTTGTTATGGTGTAACTGAAATGGTTTGAAACTAGGTAGAGGTGGTGGTTGCACAATGCTGTGACTGTACTAAATACCACCAAATTGTTCACTTTAAACTATTTAATTTTAAGTTCTATGGATTTTACTCTTAATGCATTTTTAAAAATCCCAGAAATTTATCTTAACAACTGGTCCATGGTGCTTGCCAAACTCAATGACTTTTTCCAGAGGGCCTGCCCAGCTTCTAACCTCCTGCTGACCTGTCAAGGGCTGAACCTTTGCTCTAGAAGGTGGATGCCCAGCTTGGCTTGTGAACTGAGGACTTCCTTGTTAGGGGTAATGAAAGTTCACTTGATCCAGGGACTGTACTTTGTAGCCAAGAGTGACAAACATAACAGTGATTATGATGATAAGCTAGGACATTCTCATAGCTCTCCTCTTCTGTCCAAACACACCTCTGTCCATGGTAGTGCAAGCAGAGTGTCACCTCCTCTGGAAATCCTCCTGGGCCCCTGGGTGGTTCCAGATCCAACTTAGCTCTGCCTCTCCCCAAACCCAATGCCTTTGGGGGTGTCTGCTTACAGTGAAGGGCCCTGCCTAGATCCTCTGAATAAGTACCATCTCTCACCATCTTGCTTACACTTTGCCTCCCCTGTGTGTCATGGAACTGGATGACCCAGCCTACACTGATAGAGACTATCACCAGTCCCATGCCCTGGTGGTAACCACACAATCAGTCAGAATGGGACAAAGTTGCTGGCACAAGGCTGGTGTTCAGGAATGGGCTCAACTTATCAGGGGCAGAGCCCCTGTAAAAAGTCCTGGGCTTGAGCAGCACCGTAGTGACATGTCTTGTTGGGAACCCTTTGAAACTGCACGTAAAAATTGTGAGTGCTTGCAACTGAAGCCAGAGATGGAAGAGTAACAGCACCTACCTTTCACAGTGCACAAAAGTCAAATCAAATATGGAACTGAGATGGTGAAACTCCTCAAAGAAAACATAGGGAGAAGACTTCTTGGCAATGATTTCTTGGGTTGGTCATCAAAAGCACAGGATTTTGTCATGAAGAGTTTAAGAACATTTACAATAAACATATTTCTGACTAAGTTGCCTGCAAACTGCTTCAGAACAGTGTCACTCCCATGAATGGAAGTGAGACCCAGGCTGCAGCACATGTAGTGAAGTGTCTAAAACACCATCACGCAGATGTGTCTAGAAAGGACCTGCACTTTGCTCAGAACAGTGTTCCTTCAGTAAGTGCGGGGGTGTATTTCAGTCAGCAGTGTATTTCAGTCAGTCTGCCTCTTCTGTTCCCCACTCTTATCTCTGGCGAATCCTCTCAGCCCCTTCCACCACACCTCTGGCCTGTACCCCAGTTCTTGTATGCATAAATAAATAAATCTTAAAAAAAGAAAAGAACCTCAAGCTCCGAACTTAGGTGACCTCAGCTGGATGAACCCATTGGTTCTCTCTTAGCCCCTGCCCCTGCTGTTTGGAAATCTGTTTAGTCCTGGTAGCCTCACGAAGTCGGCAAATATTTAAAAATTTTTAGTGATTTTTGAACGATTTACCCTGAAATCCACAATTTGGGTTTCTGATAACAATATATGATAACAATTTTCCCATTTACAGCCAAAAATTAACTGATGGGTTTTCTTTTTTCAAAAAGTCGCTATTGTTGAAAAGGCTACCTACATGCACAAGGCAAAACATTAAATCAGCCTGGGGAGAATGCATTTATACTATGACGATGGTTTTTTTTTTTTTTTTTTTTTCAGGAATTTTTGGTAGATAATTTTGTCAGACTAAGAAAATTCCCTACTATTGGCAGTTTAGTAATCAACTCACAAAGGAGTTGATTACTATCAAGTACTTTTTCAGAAACTAGTGAGATGAATGTGACTTTTATCTCTTAATCTGTTACTGTGAAAACTGATTTTAATATTTTTTATGTTAACCACTGTTGAATTCCAGGGACAATCCAACCTGGCATGGTGTATGATGCCTGCTGGATTTGGGTTGCTACTATTTTGTTTGGGATTTTTGCACTGAAGCTCATGAGTGAGACCTGCATGCTATCTTCCTTTCTTGTCTGTTTTTTTTTTTTTTTTAAATCTGATTTGGACCATGTTGATACTGGTCTCATAGAATGAGCTTGGCTGGGTACCCTCTTATTTCAATTTGCTGGATTGACTTTCTGTGACATTTAAGGTCTTCTTGGCTTCATCTCTGTGGTCAGCTCTGAGATGACCATCAATGGTGCCTGCTTCCTAACAGTTACACCTCTGCATAACCCCTTCTCAGTGTAAGCTCAGTGGGGTGACCTGCTTCTAATGAATAAGATACAACAAAAGAACTGGGACACCACTTCCAAGATTAGTTTATTAAAAGACTGTGGCTTCTGTTTTGGGTGCCCTCTCTCACTCAAGCCCAAAGGGAATCCAGCTGCCTTGTTATGAGCAATGAAAGACTCATACAGCAGAGAACTGAAGGGAGGGAGGCCACGGGCCAACCAGCCTGTGAGAAAATGAATCCGTGAGTTTGCAAGAAACTGAATCCTGTTGATGAACACCTAAGTGGACTTGAAGGTGAAGTCTCTCCCAGTTAAGAATTTGGATAGGACTACAGTCTAGCCTGATAGCAGGACTTATGGGAATTTGTATCAGGGGTACACAGCTAGGACACACACTTTATCAATGGACTTGTAAGGACTCAACCTTGTCTCTGTGTTGGCAGAGTGTTGGTGATATCCCTTCAGAAGGTCAGGGCTCTAGTGCCAGTTCTCCCACTAATTTGCCCCACTTGGACAAAGATGAGCCTGTGTTAAAGTTAAGACCTAAAGCTTAATAGGATTGTTGGGTAGATTTAATCAGTAATGCAGGCCAAGTGCACAGAACAATAAATATCATCACCTATGGTGAGGTTCTGGGCTAGGTGTGTGTTTGTGTGTGTGGTTTTGTTTTTTTTTTTTTGTGTGTGTGTGTGTGTGCCCGCACGCACGCGCGCATGTACCCCTTTCTCCTCAGTCCCAGATGAGAAACTGTTCCAGAACACTCTAGCATACACTTTCTTTTTTTTTTAAGATTTATTTTTTTATACAAGCTCTGGGTACAGTCAGAAGTGCGGGAGGGTGAGAGAATTTACCAGAGCCAGAGAGGGAGCAGAACAGGCAGAAGGACCGAAGTACACTGCTGAGGGGAGCAGTGGGCGGCAGGAGAGGTCTGCGTGCCATGTGGGACCCTCCCCTGGAGGCTGGGGATCGAACTGGCACTGAAGAGGCTGCGGGCAGGCTTGCAACCCAGCGCTCAACCGCTGCGCCACTGGGGAGGCCCTCTAGCATACACTTTCAAAGCCTAAATTGTCTCAGTCTTCTCCCAGGTCCTCCTTATTCTATCTTTTTTCCTTCATCGTGCCCTTAGGAACTTTTGGTTCCTGAGGTTTTATAGAAAATCCTAGAGGGGCACAGTGGTTGAGAAAGGCTAACCTAAGGGGCCTTGTGTTTGCAATAAAGTCCTTGTAAGGCAATTCAGGTCAATTTCCCTCAAAAACAGAAGAGGGAACAGGCCCAGGCATGCCCAAGGTCACATGACTTCCAATGCATTACATCCTGTTGATTCATGTCTTCATATCTTTCAAAGGAGGAGAGATTTTAAAGAAGGAAAGAAAGGTCAGCTATCACATGCTGCTGGGAACATAAGTAAAGGGGTTCTTCATAGCATGTGTCCCACTTTAGAATTCTATATTTATTTGTTTAGCCTCTCTTTCCCCCTTTAGATTGTAGGCTCCATGAGGGCCAGGATTCTCACTCCTTTATATTAAGTGCTTGGCATATGGCCTGAACACAGCAGGCACAGAACTCAACCAACATATAGTGACATTGGAGTGAGATACCCTCTCCTCCAATGCCAAGAGAGAATGTCCTCAGACCTACCCTCTCCCTACCACTCCCAGCACCCCCACTACCACAAGACCCAGGAGAGTTAGCTACCCCTTTTCTGTAGCCTCCAAAATATGACCTGGTTAGATGTCATGTGGTTACCCTGAATTGGAAAGATCGAGTTTTGCCCTACTGAAAAGAATGAGGACTTGAGAACTGAATTACAGACACATAATCTTGCTTTCATTTTTCACACAATGAGAATTATAATCTTTGATATTTGAGTCTTATGTAAAAATCATTCCAAGGCAACACTGCCTCCTCATACTGTGAGCAGTACGTTTGGCCAGTGGACGTCAGGGAAACCTCCCAGAAGAAATGTCAATAGACTAACAATATACAAGGGCAGGAATATTAGAACAATGGTGTTCCCTGTATCACTGAGTCCCCTATTCATACAACTCTTCCTCCACTTATGATGGGGTTGTGACTCAATAAACCTATTGTAAGTTGAAAATCCTAATTTGAATATGCATTTAACACATCTAACCTACCAGAACCTCATAGCCTAGCCTTCTACTGAATGTTTTTAGAGGTGTGTCTTTTCTTACCAACCCTTTCCTCACCAACCCTCCTCACCAACCACTTCCTCCTCTGGGCAACTTCTATGCCCTGTACACAAATCCATCATTGCCCTCTCTACCCTTCAGCACCATTGCTGGTTTCCATGCACACTTCACTTACCAGATTGTGAACTTCTGAAGGGCACAGCATGGCATTAGTCACCATCAATCTCCTAGTACCCAGCTGAGCACTTTATGCAGCGTGATGGAAAGGTTGATGGAGTTGAGTTGGTAGAGAAGGAACCCCAGGTGTCCTTTTCCCTGTTTCTCTTTGGTGACCATGCCACCTTCCTACTTATACAGCAAGAAGCATGGCTGTGCCTCAGCTACCAACGTAGCACTTTCAGGCTGATCTATTAGTATTGGTTGGCAAGAAGGCCCCTGAATGAGAGGCAGGGCATGCTTAAGATGGTGATGACTGCACCAAGTGGTGACAGTTCATACTGCTTCTTGTTCAGGCCCTTCAGAGGGTTCTGAAGTGGACATCCAGTAAGATAGAGTCTTGACCAAATTGTCTCCTCTCCTGGAAAGACCGATGTCCAAGAACGATAGATGTGAATGGAGCAAAGAGGAGAACTGCAGTCTGGATGGTCAAGTGGACCCCAGTCACCTTAACCATCAATGAGGACAGGGCAGATGTCATTAGAGACCACATACACCACATGTGAGACTCCAAAAAAGATGGCATGAGCTTCTTCTCTAGGGTCAAGGGGATCAAAGCAGATAGCCTCCTGCTCTTTGATGAGTGGGGTTTTTCTGCGGGTAGTGGCCAGTAGGAAGACTATAATAGCAGTCAGTGTTACCTGTACCACCTCACTCCCCAGGGCATTCATGGTGGGAGATGACTGAGGACTTAGTGTGCAGACACTCACTAGTTCATCACTGACCCTTGTTCTCTGTTGGCTTGACCTGAAAAATATTGGGTTATGTGAAAAACAAAACCTGAAAGTTTCTTAAAACTCAACAGAAACAAGATATTTAAGCTGTGTTTGTGGAATTCACTTACCTAAACCTTTCTTATCCTTACTCTTAGAAGCCTTTCTTAGTCTCCTTGGAAACAAAACCCCATCTTCCTCTAAAAAACACCTTTGTCCTTTCTTATTTTCAGCCTTTTTGTAGAAAGTGATACTTACTCCTTGCCAACTCTGGCCTGCAAGTTCCCAAGACTGCCTGACACTGGCCTGAATAGGTAGATGTTACAATAGTAAAATAAATAAGTCTCAACTATGTCCTTTTATTTACTTGGGATCTTGTCTTATCTGAATTTCTACCAGTCTGACAAACTAGCTTGTCATATTTGACTTAAGACTTTCTTCAAAAGTAACCCACCAAAACCCACAGCTGCTACTGGAAAGTGTAATACATTAATACATCTATGCATTGATTCAAGGTCAAGTGGGTGAATGTTTTATGTAGGTATCATGCCAGGTGCAGTGGAAACCATTTGTCCTCTTCCTTATCTGGATGTGGAGACACACGTAACAGTGCTTGGAACAAGTCATGCTTCAGGTATCTCTGGATATGTTGTAGAGCAGCCCCGATACAAAATGGGGTGCCTGACTGTGGGTCCTCACCCGGGCGCTTAAAAGGACTTATCAGTGCTCTACTGCAGGCACACGCGAAAGGTTAATAAAAGGTTTATTGACAAGGGAAGGGGAAATGAGGAAATGTACAGCTCAGGGAGAAGAGTGGGAGACAAAGTTTTAAATGAGTCCTACCCGATCCGTCGATCAGGAATCCCAAAATGGCACTCTGAGAGCTGGCCGCGAGCCAGGAGCCATGAAGCCAGGAGGTGAGCAATAGCGAGCCACCCCAAGGCCCACGTGTTTGGTTTTTATATCCAACCTGGCTGCCCAACTCCACCCTCAGGTCCCAGCCACCTTCCCTTTGGTGGTGATGGGATTTGTCTTTCCCAATGTCTTGATGGCTTTAGTCTGGAGTGGGGGTGGGGTCCACAAAGCCTGTATGGGATTAACTCAGGACATCATTTCCCCCTAATAGATACAGGAGGCTAACAGAGAGGTAGTTAAGGAAGGAACCAACAAAGAACAGACATGGGAAGTGGGAACGTGATCCTCAGGAAAAGCAGGCCAGAAAGTCCCAAAAAATCTGATTCATTTCTACCCCCCTTTGGTGCCTTCATTAGACACTGTTAAATAGTGTCATGCTTCTATCCCCAGTTCACAGATAAAGCAACTGAGACTCAGTGATCACAAGTGGCTTCATAACAGCACTTTACAGATGTGCTAATAAGAAGGGAGACTGAAAAGTCTTTTGCAGTTCTGAATGCCAATGTCCAACATTTGTCATCTCTTGATAAGGACCACTATGGGGGGATACTGAGAGCCAAAGCTTGCAATAGCAAACTGGTTAAAATTCTGGTTCCTATTTCCATGGTGATCCCCACAACAACTCCCCATCGATCTTCAAGATCAAAGGACTCCATTTTGGCAAGAACAAAGATAGATACAAGTCATGATGATATGAAGTGTTTCCCTGTGTTCCAACCAAGAGGTACACAGAATATGTCCACATGAGAAAAAATTAGGGTGTCATCTGATAACTATTGTCAATGTAACTCACCCACCTAAAACTTTCTTAACCTTATTGTTATAAGTCTTCCTTATTCTTCTTGAAACAAAATCCCATCTTCCTCTAAAAAGCGTACTCAGCTATGAAGATTTTTTCACTAAGCCTAATATGGCCATCCACTTGCCCTATTCATTGGAATCTATCCCGCTTTGCCCAGCTCACTGGAATCTATCCCAACATGATAAGCTAGGCTTTGCTAGGGACGGAAATGTAACCAGCACCGCCTTGCTCCATAGGAGAAATAATAGCATGATCTTTGGGCCCCATAATCCCATAGACTAAAGCATGAAGAGCCTTGCATACTAAAAGTTGTGCTAAACGTGTGCAGGAAGACGCTGGAGACACCCCCACAGCCCATCCCCTCATTGGCTTGCTCACAGCTGCCCTCCCTGTGCACTTTCACAACTCTGTTTACATGCTTAGCATACAGATATGACTAAGACCCAGACATTATTCAGGTTGAAGATAGATACAAATAAACAGATAATTATAGTCCAACTCTGTAAAGGTTATAACACAGCTATGAAAAACAATGTCCTTATCAATGGCAAATGACTTTTGTTTCTGTCCCCTTAGCAACTGGTCAAAGTTGAATCTTAAATAATATTCAGGAAAGCATTAACTGCAGATATCAGTACAGATCATTCCAGACTCACAGTGGTTTGACTTTTGACGTTTTGACTTAATCCGTTTTTGACTTTACACTGGTGTAAGGGACTTGGGTCTGAGCTGGGTGTTGAAAGACAAGCACGAGCCTTTAAGGGGTACAGGGGCATTTCTAGGCAGAGGAAATTGCATGTATAAAAATCTATAAACAGAACTTGTGTGAAGAATTTCAATACTTATGGAATGTGAGCTGTCATGGAGACAAGAGCAGATGAGGGGAGATTTAAGTTCAGTGGTTTTACATCAATTTCTGTAACCTTTGGGCTTACTGATAACGCTGTAAAGTTGTTTAATCATTGATTCCCTAAACTGAGCATGCCAGGGTGCTTTGCCAGCTCTGCGGGTGGAGCTTGTCCTTGCAGGTGGAGCACAGGTAGCCCTTCTACTGGCTGCGGCTCCAGTCCCGCCCCTTCTCCCAGCACATAAACCTTCCAGTTTCACCAAATCACCACTGGGCTGGAAGGGAAACTTTCCAGGCACTGGCCAGCAAGGACTATCAGGAGCCGCTGAAAGGAAAATCCAGAGGAGAGAATCTCAGCAGGAACGTGACCATGGACCTGATCCCAAACTTTTCCATGGAAACATGGGTTCTCCTGGCTATCAGCCTAGTGCTCCTCTATCTGTGAGTATCTGTTCAGGTTCAGTGCTTTGGCAACCTTGGTCTTGGGGGTGCTAGCCAGGTGCCCCTTTTCTTTATCTGTTGTGAAGATCAAAAGGGTTAACTGAGCGGAAATTGCTCCAGCATTAGATGCTATAACACATAAAAGGTTATTATTGATCTTATGTAGAGCTGCTAAGGGAGTAAAACCCCTCTCCTGACAATGCCTAATTTCTTTGGTTAGGAGGTTTTGTAATATTTGCTCTGCCGGAGCCAGTGTGGGCCTAAGTTAATTGACCAAAATTCAGTTGCAGTAGATTAAAAATAGTTGGCGCCTCCTCCTGGGATCTCCTCCTAAGACTCAATTACTCATTCTGTAATATGCAGAACTACTTGCCCCTGAATGAGAAAACCTGAGCGTGGAGAAGCCCTGGCAGAGATTTTGACATTGTAATCTTTTCTTTTACCATTTCCTTCCAGTCTCTAGGGAGGTTATCTTGGTCTAGAGATTTATTTTCTCCCTGATATAAAATTTGCTAGCAGCCTGCAAATGCATGAGTCCCCCCAACCAGATGAGTTAAAAGTATCTTTCCCCTTTAAGTTATAATTTAGCAGGATGAATCGAAATCATCTAGCAGAGGAGTTCCTTTGAGTGGTGGGATTCCTGATCATGGAGCAGGTTGGGAAAGAAGTTATTTTTGATGCGTGGATAGATAAGTCACCCTCCATGTCACATTTGAGCTCTATTTAAATATCACTTTCATTAGGAGTAGGAAATCATGACACAAACATAGACAGCATAAACTTGTTTTAATTCTTTGAAAGAAATTCTAGGAGTTCAGGGTATCATAGCAATGTATTTTTTGTCTGATGGTATTATCACTGACATGGTGTAATTTCATTCTGTTTAATACCAGATCTTTTATTGACTCAAGATTAGTTTTGTTTGTTTGTTTGTTTGTTTTACCTGAAGGATAAAATAGGTTCAGTCAGTACTTGTGACCACAAAGATGTATAAACAACCACACCCTTCTAGAATAAGGCTGGGAATGTGACTCTACTGTACAAATAATATCTTTCGGATATAGATTATGTATGTGTTTTTAAATATTTCTGTCTAGCAGTTTCTTTTAATCTCTCAGTGCTAGTGAGTAAGAGAGATTGTGAGCCAGTGATAGGAGAAGCTCCTACTGGAGTCAGGATGGAGTGAAGGACTATTCCTCCCTCAGAGCAGACGTCCCACAGAGAACTCTTGGTCCTGGTCACACAGGAGATCACTCACTGGGCAGCATGGTCGGCCTGTTATCTACTTGAAGCCTGGGGACAGGGGCAGCAGCTAAGTCAAACTGTGTGTGGCCTGCCTAGCAATGGACTATCATTAGCTAGTGTCTCTACTGGGCAAACCACACTGTAGCCTTAGAAGACACCGGCACAGCCAAGACTTAGTATGCTTACACAATGTAAATGAAAAAAAAAAAATCACCCAGCCCATCCTCTGCTTTCTTTCATGTCAAGCCATGTGAGTTTACACATTTAGTCTAGATCTTTTCTTGGGGACAAATGTCTCTGATACAGTCTTTCAACACCTTGACTTCTTTTGAGAGTTCATGTAACACTTTGAAAGTTCAGAGGCAGAACTGGTTTAAGTGATTTGCCAATCAATTGGTTGAGTGATAGTGACGACAAAGGAAGAAACTGGGTGGGACAAACAGAGGCCAAAACCCCTGTTTTTGGCAGTTGATGCACCTGCCTCCACCATTTGCCTCAGAGAAAGGATATAAATGCCCAGCTGGTCCTGGCCAGAGTGCCTCTGCTGTGTCCTTCAAGCACAAGTCCTTTCACCCATTTTTTTTCGTTTATAACATAAGGTTTGTATAATCTGTACAAAATACTTGGAACCTGTAAGTGCCTTAAAGGCTAATCTCCAAAGAAGAAGAAATAGGTCTTCAACAATCTGGGACATTTTGTGGTTACTCATTTTATGTTGTATAACATATCTTTTGCAATCAGCAGGGAGGTACCGGAACTGCGGAAAAGCACCTATCTTTTAGCTGAAAGCCCTGGGAGGGCATGATGAACCGTTTATAACCAGCATATTCTTCAACTGTACTTTCCTAATTTGCCTCGATAGGGTTAGTCTTGAAAGCCTAGCAACTTCAAGATTAAAATGGTTGCTAGCAACCGCTTCCCTCAACCTCTCACTTCTGCCTCCTCTCTGCTGTCTCTTAGTAACAGCCTGAGTGGGAAGGCTCCCAAGGATCCAGAGCCCCCAGTTGTGGGATTTACATGTGACACATGAAAGATGAATTGCAGGCAACCTTAAAGAAGCATCAGCCTTAATGGGTTTTTGAGATAGTTGATGCACAGATGCAGTAACCTAACTGCTCTGTGATTGACCATCTTGAAAAAAATGAGTGTGCTTGGCACTATGCTTAGCAGGTGAGTATCACATGTTAGTGGACCAGTTGCCATGAGGGGAAGAATGGTATGGAAATGAATTATTTAACTATTGATTTCTTTATACAGTATCATTCAGGGAACATATGGTCAATCATTTTTCTCTACAGCTCAAGTCAACAAAATTGCCTGACAACAGAGACAGGTGTAGCTGAAAGGTGCTCATATTTCTGAGGCTAATGGAAGTCTTGATCACAGTTTCATCCCATAGAAATAAGAGCACTGTGACTGCTCCAGGTCTCTTTATGAACATAAATTTAAGATGAACGAAATCCTGAAACCTGGTCAGGGCATAGAGGGAAGAAAAAGCATAAGTTTCTGAGAAAACTGTAAAAACAGTGTCATAGTACAGTCTCAGTAACTCTGTGTTATTGAGTGGATACAGTTAACCAAAATCTCATCATTGGAACAGAAAAGATTTACCTTTTCTGCCTAAAATGAGAATCTCTGAATCATGGAAGAGTCAACTTACTAAAGATACATGAAAGAAATCCTTGGAAGAATTCCAGCCTGAACCTCTCCTGAGCATACAAGTTTGGAAACTTTTCTCATGTTTTCATTGTAGGATTGGGACCATGAAGGCTTCAATTGCTTTTAGCTAATTGTCCTTAGTTTTTTGGGTCTCACAGTAGAGGTGGGAAAGGAGATGATGGCGAATATAATTACTGCTGTTGGAGTTGCTACTATTATTTAATGCCTACATGTTACCTCTTAGCTTATAGATCCCAATCAGTAATGGATCAGATCCAGCATCTACCCCACAATCCCTGTGACCGGCTCTCTCTTTCAATTTATAGCTATGGGACCTATTCACATGGAACTTTTAAGAAGCTGGGAATTCCTGGGCCAACACCGATGCCTTTTTTGGGAACTGTTCTGGCCTACCGTAATGTGAGTGTTGTTTGAGCCCCTTATTTTGTCTGTGGTTGTAAATACCTGCTGAGTGCCATAGTAAAAATGTCCATCCCTGGAGGAAATTCTGAGGTTCCATATTTTCCAGAAATGACTTCGTAGGTCCCACCCAGCACCGGGCCAGGTTTACCCCAGGGCTCTATTGTCAGCTATATAGAGCCTTGGGTTTGCCTTCAGTCAGTCAGCCCAGCTCTGACTGATTCAGCACAGGAATGAATGGCCTAACATGTGAGCATTGTGAAGAGGATTATCTTACAGGCAGGGACAGATTTCCGGGTAGGCACATTCATACTTAAGTGTTAAGAGAAAAACATGATGGGAGTGCTGGTAGTAGTTTACCAAGCTGTGTAACTAGACTTAAACTTCCTGTTCATAGTATGAACTCAGGAAAGATTTTCTTCCTCCTGGACAGAGTCAACTTACTAAAATTGACACGTCAGTCTATTTGGCAATCCAAGTAGTCACCATTGGGTGAATCCCCCTGCAGTTATTTCCATGACTGTGCTCTACTTTTTGTCACGCATGACATCTTTGGGGATTTGAGAGATTCCTTGAAAGGAGGCATCCTGTGGGTGAGTCTGAGCACCCTACAGGTATAACTGAGACAAAATGGCGGCTGTCTATCGGCTTCAGATATTTAACCACTAAATGATTTTGTTGTTTTTTTTAACACAGGCAGAATTGCTTATACAAGATCACTAGAAAGGATATGATTTAATGAAATTATAAAAATGTAATTTCACTTAGTGGCATGTATTAGGTGATACATGGACTGGATTTTGGCAGGACCTTTGTGACTAATCCGGCTCTATGCCTCACCCAAGGCCTGGCCTTGGATGGATGTTATGAACTGGTGTCCAGAAGGCAAGTGGGCAGCTCAGATTCCTCTCCTGTAGGCCTGAGCCTTGTTTCTCAGATCCTACATTTCCCAACTAGGGCCTCATTGCCTCCTTACTGCCTAAGAACTTTCTGTACTTTTTTCCCTCAGAAAAAGTCATTATTTCCTTTCTACCTTTCTCTTAATAAAAGCACCTGAAGACTCACATTGTGGAACTTTCTTTTGCACATTTAAAATATAAAATATAACAGTTGAAATGTGTGACAGGATTTTTTTTAATTCAATTTACAGAAGCAAAAACTCAGAGCCAGAGTCTAATTTGCTTTGTCCTTTTGGAAGTGGTGGCACCTTCTGTCTTTTCCACATTGAGCTGGAAAAGTGGAAGGTCCTTTTTGTCAAATACCCGTTCACTTTCTCTCTCAACAAACATGCCTTAGAGTTTGTTAAATCTGCTTGTCTTTGGTGTCTTTAACTTTCTCATTCTACTGGAATTCTAGCGAGGCCTGTGAGATGAAGGGAAAGGGTGCTTAACTAAGAGAGCTGAGTGTGTGTGACTACTTGTGGTCATATTCCCTCAGCTGCAATCTTCTCTGTCCCTGGAGGTGATAATTCAGAGGGTTATGAGACGTTCGAGGCAACTATACACAAAACATCCACAAAATATGCCAGAGACAAGGTGTTACTGGAGAGTAGATGGGATAATTTGGTCAGTACCCACTATACTCAGAGAACAGTCAAAGGTGACCTTAAATACTGTTTCAAATGTCTGCTCTATTTACTGTCCTTTCTCCTAAGACATCTCTGAATAAGCTTTCCTGTAATTACCGGTTAAAGTTCGTAAGCCTGGTTTCATGCTATTCAAATAGTCATTTTTGTCCCAATTAGAAGTAGGGTTCAAAATATTTAGATCAATAATGTAATTTTGGTTTTTGTTACAGGGTTTTTGGGATTTCGATATGAAATGTTTCAAAAAGTATGGAAAAATGTGGGGGTGAGTATTCTGGACATTTCCTGTATGTAACTTATTATGAGGAGGACAATCTCCTTCAAAGCCTCTTGGGATGGAGCCTATTAGAGGCCTTCAGAGGCTTTTCCTACAGAGATCCTCTATGTCCCTGGGTTCCAGGTCTCTGACTCAGACCTGGAGAGTCTCACTTTTTCTCCAGTCTTTGATGGCCTGGGGACATCCTAGCATCACTTCCTATTTGGTGTCTCCTATTCCTCTGGTCTCATTTTTCCTTCCTATGTCCATTTAAACTGCATAAAATACATTATTTCAGACTCTTAATGTCTGCATGCCATTGCCTTTTCCCATATGACTCACATTTAATTAAAATTTAAATAATCAATTAATTAAATTAATTAATTCATTTAATTATTTAATCATAAATTGAAATTTAATTTATTTAAATTTTTTCTTTTTTTATTTTATATATTTCTTACATCATTTTCATTTTTGAACAATGTATGCATTTTCATCTTGGTTATAGTCCCCATACAATTCCCACCCCCCCTTGTTTTGTTCCTACTCCCTCCCCCCTCCCCCATAGTGTGTCTCTGGTTTATAGTTGCTTGTTGATTTTGATTTTTACTTTATTATAATTAGTCTTTTTCCTGGTCCCTTATTTAGGTTTTCTAAATTCCTGCTATGAGTGAGACCATCTGGTATTTTTCTTTTTCTTTCTGGCTTATTTCACTGAGCATGATCCCTTCCAGCTCCATCCATGTAGCTACAAATTGCATGAGTTTATCTTTTTTGATGCTGAGTAATATTCCATGGTGTATATGTACCACATCTTCTTGATCCAGTCATCTATTTTTGGGCATTTGGGTTGTTTCCATAGCTTAGCTATTGTAAATAGTGCTGCTATAAACATAGGGGTACAGGTGCCCTTTTGAATTAATGTTTCTGTGTCATTTGGGCAAATGCCTAGGAGTGGAATTGCTGGATCATATGGAAGCTCCTTCTTTAGTAGGTTGAGGAATCTCCACATAGCTTTCTATGGTGGTTGGACCAGTTTGCAGTTCCACCAGCAGTGCAGGAGAGTTCCTTTTTCTCCTCATCCTCGCCAACATTTGTTGTTGCTAGTTTTTTTAATATGTGCCATTCTCACTTGTGTAAGATGGTATCTCATTGTAGTTTTGATTTGCATTTTCCTGATTACAAATGATGTTGAACATTTTTTCATATGCCTGTTGGCCATTTGCATTTCCTCTTTGGAGAAGTTTCTTTTTAGCTCTTCTGCCCATTTTTGAACTGGATTATTTACTTCTTTTTTTTTTTTTTTTTTTAAAGATTTATTTATTTATTTATACAAGCACTGGGTACAGTCAGAAGCACGGGAGGGTGAGAGAATTCGCCAGAGCCAGAGCGGGGCACAAAACAGGCGGACAGATGAAATACACTGCTGAGGGGAGCAGCGGGAGTGGCAGGAGAGGTCTGTCGCGCCATGTGGGACCCTCACTGTCGACTGGGGATCAAACCAGCACTGCAGAGGCTGTGGACAGCTTCGCAGCCCAGCGCTCAACTGCTGCGCCACCAGGGGAGGCCCTGGATTATTTACTTTGTTTTTGTTGAGTCTCGTCAGCTTTTTGTAGATTTTTGTGATCAGTCCTTTATCATTAATGTTGTGTTCAAAAATTTTCTCCCAATTGGTGGGGTTTCTCTTTGTTTTGGTTACTGTCTCTTTTGCTGTAAAGAAGCTCTTTAATTTGATGTAGTCCCAGCTGTTTATTTTTGCCCTTACTATCACTTCGTTGGGTGATGTGTCTTTAAAGATGTTACTGAGGTGTATGTCATGTAGTGTTTTGCCTATATTTCCTTATATATTTTTTATGGTTTCAGGTCATATGTCTAATTCTTTAATCCATTTTGAGTTGGTTTTTGTGCATGGCGTGAGGTAGTAGTCTAGCTTCATTCTTTTGCATGTAGTGACCCAGTTTTCCCAGCACCATTTATTGAACAAACTTTCTTTTCTCCATTGCATATTATTTGCTCCTTTGTCAAAGATTAGTTGACCATAAATCTGTGGGTTTATTTCTGGATTTTCTATTCAGTTCCATTGGGCCATGTGTCTGTTCTTATTCCAATACCATGCAGTTTTGATTATTATGGCTTTGTAATATAGTTTGACATCTGGGAGTGTGATACTTCCATTCCCCCCCCTTTTTTTTTTCAGGAGAGCTTCAGCTATTTGGAGTTTTTGGTGGCTCCATATGAATTTCATCAATATTTTTTTTTTAAATATTGAAAACTCTTTTTTTTTAAGATTTATTTTATTTTATTTTTATTTATTTATTTATACAAGCACTGGGTACAGTCAGAAGCACGGGAGGGTGAGAGAATTCACCAGAGCCAGAGCGGGGAGCAGAGCAGGCAGAAGGACCGAAGTACACTGCTGAGGGGAGCAGCGGGCGGCAGGAGAGGTCTGCGCGCCATGCGGGACCCTCCTCTGGTGGCCGGGGAGCAGCCGGGGCTCGAACCGGCACTGCAGAGGCAGCGGGCAGCTTCGCAACCCAGTGCTCAACCGCTGCGCCACTGGGGAGGCCCAAATTTCATCAATATTTGTTCTATTTCTTTGAAGACTGTCATTGAAATTTTTATTGGAATAGCATTTGAATCTGTAAATTGTTTTTGGTAAAATGGCTATTTTGATAATGTTAATTCTTCCAATCCATGAGCAGGGGATGTCTTTCTATTTCTTTGTATCTTCTTTTATTTCTTTTAACAGTGTTTTGTAATTTTCTTTGTATAGGTCCTTTACCTCTTTTGTTAGGTTTATTCCCAGGTATTTGATTTTTTTTTTTGTTTCAGTAATAAAAGGGATGGTTTTCTTGATTTCTTCTTCAGATTGATGGTTTGTGTATAGGAAGGCTACTTATTTTTGTGCATTGATTTTGTATCCTGCTACTTTACTAAACTGATTGATTAGTTTGATTAGTTGTGAGGAGTTTTGGGGGTTCTCTATGTATATTATCATATCATCTGCAAATAGTGATAGTTTAACTTCTTCCTTCCCTATTTGGATTCCTTGTATGTCTTTCTCTTGTATTATTGCTCTGGCTAGGACTTCCAGTGTTATATTGAAAAGCGGTGGTGAGAGTGGACATCCTTGTCTTGTTCCAGATCTTAATGAAAATGCTTTTAACTTTTCACCATTGAGAATGATATTGGCTATGGGCTTGTCATATATGGCCTTTATGATGTTGAGGTATGTTCCTTGTATCCCGAGAATTTCAAGGGCCTTTATCATAAATGGGTGTTGTACTTTGTCAAAAGCTTTCTCAGCATCTATTGATTTATCATATGGTTTTTATATTTCTTTTTGTTCATGTGTTGGATTACATTGATTGGTTTTCGGATGTTGAACCATCCTTATGTCCCTGGAATAAATCCTACTTGGTAGTGGTGAATTATCTTATGGATACATTGTTGGTTTTTGTTAGCTAAAATTTTATTGAGGATATTTGCAGCAGTGTTCATTAGAGAGATTGGCCTATAGTTTTTTTTTTTGTGTGTGTGTGTGTTGTCCTTGTTCGGTTTTGGTATTAGTGTAATATTGGCTTCATAGAACGTGTTTGGTATTATCCCTTCCTTCTCAATTTTTTGAAAGAGTTTATGAAGGATAGGCACTAATTAGTTTCTGAATGTTTGGTAGAATTCATTTGTAAATCCATCTGTTCCTGGGCTTATGTTTTTGGGGAGGGTTTTGATTACTATTTCAGTTTCACTGCTTGTAGTTGATCTGTTTAGGTGTTCTATTTCTTCTTTATCTAGCTTTGGGTGATTGTAAAGTTGTAGGAATTTGTCCATCTCTTCTAGATTGTTGAGCTTGTTTGCATATAACTGTTCATAGTGGTTTCTGATTATTCTTTTGATTTCTGCTGTGTCTGTTGTGATTTCTCCTCTTTCATTTGTAATCCTATTTATTTGTGCTTTCTCCCATTTTTCCTTTGTGAGCCTGGCTAGGGGTTTGTCTATTTTATTTATTTTTTTTGAAGAACCAGCTCTTGGTTTCATTGAACTTTTGGATTTTTTTTTTTAGTTTCTATTTCATTTATTTCTGCTTTGATTTTTATTATTTCCTTTCTTCTACTGGTTTTAGGGTTTTTGTTCTTTCTTTTGTTCTTTGAGATGTGTGATTAGGTTGTTTCTTTGAGTTCTTTCTTGTTTCTTGATGTTAGCCTGTATTGCTATATGTTTTCCTCTTATTACTGCTTTTGCTGCATCCCATACATTTAGGAAATTGGTGTCCTCCTTGTCATTCAACTCAAAGTATTTTTTAATTCCTTCTTTGATCTCCTCATTAGTCCAATGGTCTTCCAGTAGTATGGGTTTCAATCTCCATGAGGTAGGAGGTTCCTTGGCTTCTTTTTATGGTTTATTTCTATTTTGATGCCTTCATGGTCAGAGAAGATGGTTGGTATGATTTCAATCTTGGTGTATCTGTTGATGTTTGTATTGTGTTCCAGTATGTGATCGATTCTGGACAATGATCCGTGTGTGCTTGAGAAAAATGTGTACTCAAATTTTTTTGGGTTTAGTATTCTATAGATTTCAGTTAAGCCCATGAGGTCTGGATCCTTATTTCGAGCTTTAGTGTCCTTATTTATTTTTTGTCTTGTTGATCTATCCATTGTTGATAGCGGTGTGTTAAAGTCTCCTACTACATATGTATTTTCTCTGATGACTGTTTTCAGAGATAATAATAGTTGTCTGATATATTTTGGTGCTCAGCTCACCTCTGGCTGTGGGGACAGCCCTTTCCCAGTTCCAGACAGTCTCGGTGGATTCTGGACGCAGTGATCCCTGTTCTAAAAAAATTCTAATTTATTTAAATTTTGAATTTCATATGTCCTTTTGCAAAAGGGCTGGGCAAGGGATAATGCCAGGAGGAGAGTCTGGACTCCCACGTGCAGAAACCAACTTCTTAAATTTATTTTTTTTAAAGATTTATTTACTTATGCATACAAGAACTGGGGTACAGGCCAGAGGTGTGGGGGGTGAGAGGATTCACCAGAGACAGTGTGGGGAACAGAAGAGGCAGACTGACTGAAATACACTGCTGAGGGGAACAGCGGGCGAGTCAGGAGAGGTCTGCTGTGCCATGTGGGTTGCTCCCTGGCCAGCCAGGGATCGAACTCATGCTGCAGTGGCTGCGGATAGCTTCATAGGTTGCATCTTAACCCCTTGCACCACCAGGGAGGCCCCAACTTCTTAAATTTAATCAGTTCTGTTTTCTGGACACAGGTTTTACGACGGTCAACAGGCTGTATTGGCTATCACCGATCCAGACATGATCAAAACAGTCCTAGTGAAAGAATGTTATTCTGTCTTCACAAACCGGCGGGTAGGCATCCATTTTTTTTAAAGTTATTCATTAACTAAATTTTTATTTTGAAATAATTATAGATTCACAGGAAGTGAAGGCGGTTCTATGTCAGGTAACCTTCATCCTGTTTCCCCCGATGCTGATATCTCACCCAATGATGGTACAATATCAAAGCAAGAAGCTTACATTGGTACTGTCCACAGAACTTAGTCAGATTCATTACGTTTATGTGCCCAGATCAATTTATCATTTGGTCTATGACAGTTTGTCACATGTGTAGAAAACAAACACCACAACCAAGAAACAGAGCTGCTTATTGCATAAGGCTCCCTCTTACTATTTTTTTTTAAAGATTTAATTATTATTTATACAAGCACTGGGTACAGTCAGAAGCACGGGAGGGTGAGAGAATTCACCAGAGCCAGAGCAGGGAGCAGAGCAGGCAGAAGGACCGAAGTACACTGCTGAGGGGAGCAGCGGGCGGCAGGAGAGGTCTGCGCGCCATGTGGGACCCTCCTCTGGTGGCCGGGGAGCAGCCGGGGATCGAACCAGAGCTGCAGAGGCTGCGGGCAGCTTCGCAACCCAGCGCTCAACTACTGCACTACCGGCGAGGCTCCCCTCTTACTATTCTTTTGTAGTCACAGTGCAGAGATTGCCTTTTTCCCTAAGTCTCTTTAACTGAGCAAACATTTTTTAATTTTGGTAAGGCCAATTTATCAATTTTTCCTTTTATGGATTGGGCCTTTGGTGTCAAGCCTGAAAATTCTTCACCCAGCCCTAAGGTCCTCATGATTTTCTCCTGTTTTTTCTTAAATATTATGTTGTCTTAATGTTTTATGTGTAAGTCTATGATCCATTCTGTGTTAATTTTTATAAAAGATGAGTGGTTTAGGTCAAAGTTCATTATTTATTTAGCCCATGTGATACATTGTGAAATGGTCACCACCATTTGGGAGGTAGGGCATATCCTACCTCCCATATTACCTTTGTGTGTGTTAAGAACACTTAATATCTACTCAGTAATTATTAATTACAGTAATATTAATTATAGTCACCATGCTATACATTAGTTCTTCAGAACTTATTCATCTTATATTGGAATGCTTGCATCCGTTGATCAATATCTCTGTCCCCCTCCCTAGCCTCTGATAAACCACTGTTCTGTAACTTAACTTTTTTCTCATTTGAAAGCCAAATGCCTTTACTCTCCCCCTACCCAATTTATGCTTTAGATGTTACATCTTTACATACAATTTACATCTTTTTACATTATATTCATTAACCTGAGCTGCTGTAGGGGCTGGGACTGGTGTATACATGCCCAGCCTCAGAGCCTGGGTTGGCTGTTGACCTGGATGTGGGCTCCTGGAGCATTGGTAATGGTACTGACTGGGGTAGCTGTGGTGGAGGTGGAAAAGGGCAGGGCAGGTCTCAGAGAGCTACAGGTTTCTGTGCAAGCCCCGCCTCTCCCATCAGCCACCAAGTCTGCAGGGGGTCCCCAGATGCCATGCTAGTTTCCTTGGTAGTAAAGATTGCTGTGGTTTTCTTCAGAGCAGAGCACAGAGACCCAAGGTCATTGGATCATATGGCTGATATTAAGAGTCCTTGCCCTTTATTCAGTCTCTGGGTGGAGTGAAACCAAAGCAGGTGCAATGTGCAATGCCCTGAAAGACTAGTGAAACTGGTTGTTCACCCCTCTCTCCTTTCCTCGCAAGAGGAACTCTCTCAGGTTGGGAAATTCCTTCTTGGCACTGAGCAGAGCTGGTCTGGAGGATGGGACGATGTGGGCAAAATGAAACTTCTTCCTACCCTTTTGGTGCAGTTTTTCTCAGACTTTTTGCTCCACTGGTGCTGAAGTTTCTTAAGTAGATTCCTGAGCTCTCCCAGAACAATTTATCATTTGTGGCTAGCTCTCTAAGCATTGCACTTTTGGGGATGATGAAACCTGGCATCTCTTACTGTGCCGTCTTGGTGATGTCATTCCAAGGATGTTTCACCAGTAAGTGTGAGGTTAGCTGCAGAGTTTTTGTAGATGTTCTTTATCAAGATTAGGAAGTTCCCCTCTCTTGCTAGTTTGTGAGTTTTTAATCATGAATGAGTGTGAGGTTATCTGTTTTAAAATGTAGTTTTCGGAAATGAAAGAAGCTATCAAACAGGTTAGCTAGATAGCCCAGTCCCAAACTGAGAAATGAAATGATCTCTTTCTTTTTTTTTAAATCCCTGGCATGGGGGAGGGGGTGGGAGGATGAAAAGGAAAAGAACTTCCATGTAATTGCAACATTTCTTCAGAATTGCAAATAGATACCTAATCTTTTAAGTAAACTACTGTTTATTTTTTTAAATCACCGAATCAAGACATCTCTTTTTCAAGTTGTTTGTGCTGTAAATATATGTAAATACGGAACTGGTCTGAGGCAACATACAGTTTGCCAAGGTCATCTGTCTCTCTGTCACCAATCTCTTTTTACTCACAAAGCCCTGGAGGATGTATTAGGTCTTATTCCTGTCTATGCCACTGGAAGATCAGTTTCCTTACCACTTGGCTCATTTGCACTTAAATGGAGTCTGGACCATAAGGTTGGAATCCACATCAGGTGCTAGATGTCTCCTCTACCCTCCTCAAGGGAGCTAGGTATTTGGAGTAAATATTGAGTATCTAGCATAGGGTTTGCTACTAAGTAGATAGTCACTACATATTTGTTGAATAATTGATGACCATTTAACAAATTTTCTGGACTGTTGAGACATCCAAACAAATGGGTATAATATCTTTTGTTTTTCACTCTAGCCTTTTGGTCCAGTGGGATTTATGAAGCATGCCCTCTCAATGTCTGAGGATGACCAATGGAAGAGACTACGGTCATTGCTGTCTCCAACCTTCACCAGCGGAAAACTCAAGGAGGTAAAAACATAAGAGGACTTAAATTGGAAACTCAAAGAATGAATATGGGCACAGGTAGAAAATAAGGTCATAGTCTGTTTCCAAGGGGTAGTCTGCTGAATTTGAGCTTCCCCAAAATGGCATTTAATCTCTATGTCCTAAAAGAAACATTATAAGATTGATTATAAAATGTGACTCAGGGGCCTCCCTGGTGGTGCAGTGGTTGAGCGCTGGGCTGCGAAGCTGCCCGCAGCCTCCGCAGCGCCGGTTCGATCCCAGGCCACTGGTGAGGGTCCCACATGGCGCGCAGACCTCTCCTGCCATGCCCACTGCTCCCCTCAGCAGTGTATTTCGTCAGTCTGCCTGTTCTGCTCCCAGCTCTGGCTCTGGTGAATTCTCTCACCCTCCTGTGCTTCTGTAAATAAATAAAATCTTAAAAACAAAAATGTGACTCAGTACTCATGCTCAGGTCTGCTTTCTTTTTTTTAAGATTTATTTTATTTATACAAGAACCGGGATACAGGCCAGATGTGAGGGAGGTGAGAGGATTCACCAGAGACAGAGCGGGGAACAGAACAGGCAGACTGACTGAAATACACTGCTGAGGGACCAGTGGATGAGACAGGAGAGGTGTGCCTCGCCATGTGGGTGGCTCCGAGGCCGGTGGGGAACAAACCGCACTGCAGAGGCTGTGGACAGCTTCACAGCGCTGCGCTCAACCACCTGCGCCACCAGGGAGGCCCTCGGGTCTGCTTTTAACTTTAGTGTTGTTGTATTTTGTGTTCAGATGTTCCCAATGGTTGGCAACTATGGAGATGTGTTGGTGAGGAACATAAGGAAGGAAGCAGAGAAAGGCAAGCCCGTGTCCTTGAAAAAGTAAGTAGGAGTGCCAGGCTTCTGAGTTGTCTTGAGGTGAAATTCCCACTGTTGAGTTACTCTTGTAAACCCACACAAAAGTGGGGGATTTTGGTGTCCACAAGAAGTGGACCAAAAAAAGCAGGACAGGATCAATTTATCTGTTTAATTGTCACCCCAAATATTCTGGAAGACAAAATACATAGTTTAGAAAGAAGAAACGCGATCACACCAAAGTATTGAGTGTAGAGGGGGAATGGAATGGTGAGAGGAGAAGTCACGAGGTACATATTGATGGGTAATGGGTGGGACAAGAAATATACAAAGTGAAATTTGAAGCAAATTAAAGCCTCTCATGATTTTGCTAAGGAAACTAGCAAAATACTAAGTATTAAGTTTTGCCGTCTCTCCTTCCTTCAGTCTCAGAAGAGAGAAGGTCCTGTGCAGGCAATGGGCAGGGTGACCATGTCAATTTTTAGCAATTCCACCCCTGGTAAAGGGCCAGCTGGCGCCTGATAAACTGGCACCTGATAAACACCTCATGTATGAATGTGATGGCAGCATAGATCCTTCAGATGATCCAGCAGATGCTTCTCAAAGTGTGTGGCTTTTACCTGTCTTGCCCAGGCATATGAATTTACATGTACTTGCTGCAGATATTGGGTGCAGATAGCAAAGAGGAGCTAATTTAAATTTTCCATGTCTTTCTTTCCTCAGCGTATTTGGAGCCTACAGCATGGATGTGATCACTAGCACATCATTTGGAGTGAGCGTTGATTCCCTCAACAACCCGAAAGATCCCTTTGTAGAAAATACCCAGAAGCTCTTAAGATTTAATTTCCTTGACCCATTCATTCTCTTAATAAGTATGTGGACTATTATTTTTCTTCTTTGTTCCTTCTTCCTCCCTTCCCCTGCCTGTTTCTCTCTAACAGCTTTATTGAGATATAATTCATTTACCCATTTAAAATGTCCATCAGCAAATGAATGGATAAGGCAAATATAATCTACGTATATATGTGTGTATACACATATATGTATATATAAGAATCTATATGTTTGTATGTATATATCTCTCTCTATATATGAATATATTCATAAAAGGAGAAAATCCTACCATTTGAGAAAACAGAGATAGCACTTGAGGGCACTGTAGTGAAATAAGACAGAGAAAGACAAATACTGTACAATATCCCTTATATGTGGAACCTAAAAAAACCCAACACACTCATGTTAAAAGAGATCAGATTTATGTTACCAGAGGCAGAGGCTGTGGGTGGGAAAATGGGAGGAAAGCACTCAAAGGTACACACTTTCTGTTATAGGATTAGTGAACACTGGAGATGTGATACACAACATGATGACCATAGTTTACACTGCTCAATGTATAGTTTTCAGTTGCTAAGAGAATAGCTCTTGACAAGGGAAAAAAAAATTCTAACCATATGAGATCATGATGTTAAACTTATTGTGGTAATCATAGGCCAGTAACATAGGCCAGTCAAATCATTATGCAGTACATCTTCAACCTCTATAGTACTTATGCTAATTATAACAATAAAACTTTAAAAGGGCTTTTAGCACATTCAAAGACATAAAACCATCACTCTCCTCAATTGTAAAACACTTTTTGTCAACTCAGAAACCCTGTTTTGTAACTATTACCTCCTGTTTTCCTTAGTTCTAAGCAACCAGGCATCTAATTTCTGTCTACATAGATTTGTCTGTTCTGGACACACTTCCCATGTATATAGAATTATATAATGTGTAGTCTTTGTGACTGAATTCTTTCATTTAGCATTATTTTTCAATGTTCATCCTTATGTAGCATGTACCAGTTTTTATTTCTTTTTATAAACAAATATTATTCCATCACATAGACATGCTAAATTTTGTTTATCCATTCAATAGTTGATGGACATTTTGGTTTTTTCTGCCATTTGGTTCTGCCATTTGGCTATTGTGAACAGTGCTGCTTTCAACACTCATGTATAAAATTTTCTTTGAAAACCTGTTTTCAATTCTTTTAGGCATATGCTCAGACAGAATTGCTGAGTTTTATAGTAATGCTATGTTTAACTATTAAGGAACTGCCAAATTGTTTGTCTCATTCCCACCAGCAATGTATGAAGCTTCCAATTTCTCCATATTTTTGCCAACTCTTGGTGAATATTTTTTCTGTCTTTTTGATTATGACCATCCTAGTGGATGCAAAGTGGTAGTTCATTGTGGTTTGATTTGCAATTACCTGGTGTCTAGTGATATTGAGCAACTTTTTATATGTTTTGTGAAGTTTTTATATATATTTTAAAGATTTATTTATGCATACAAGAACTGGGGTACAGGCCAGAGGTGTGGGGGGTGAGAGGATTCACCAGAGACAGACTGGGGAGCAGAACAGGCTGATTGACCAAAATACACTGCTGAGGGGAGCAGCAGGCAAGACAGGAGAGGTCTGCCATGCCATGTGGGTAGCTCCCTGGCCGGCCAGGGATCGAACTCGTGCTGCAGAGACTGTGGACAGATTCATAGTGTGGTGCTTAACCCCTTGTGCCACCAGGGAGGCCCTTTTATATGTTTAGATAAATATCTGTTCAAATTCTTTGCTCACGTATGGTCGGATTGTCTTCTTGTCATTGAGAGAGTTCTTTATATGTTCTAAATTGATTTTTTAAAATCATTATTCTTTTCAAATTTAAACCTTATAATGATAAATTTCTCTCTGAGCACCGCTTTTATTACATCCCATAAGCTTTGGCTATTCAGTTTTATTCATTTCAAAGTACTTTGCTATGTCTTTATTTTTGGTCATCTCAAAGTAATTTCAAGCTGTTCTTTTGATTTCTATTTTAACCCATTGGTTATTTATGAGTGTATTGTTTAATGTATAACTATTTTTGAGTTTCCCAATTTTCTTTCTGTTATTGATTTCTAATTTCATTTTGTTGTGATTGAAGAATATATGCATTATTATGTGTGTCCTGACTAATATTTTTTGAACAGTACAATTAATTAAAGTAGTAGACTGTAGTCTGGTGCATCCAAAGAGCCTCTAGTACCATAAATAAGGGACCGAGAAGTCAAGGAGTTTAATTCCGTTTCTTGGATTACTACAAAAGCATAGAAGGGGCTCGCTGCTGTAGTGGTGGCCCCATGTGTGACTTTCCTTGCTCAATGAATGGCTTGGAAGTCTGAGCCAAGGTCTTAGAGGAAATGGCTCCTGGTTGAGAATTCTGTTTAATTACTCTTCTGGTTAGTAGAAAAAATTGTAATTTGCTGGTATATTATTTTTTTATCATGTTTTCTTTTTCCCTACAGCTTTCTTCCCATTCTTAACACCCGTTTTTGAATTATTAAACATCTCTCTATTTCCAAAAAGTGTCACTGGTTTTTTCAGAAACTCTATAAAAAGGATGAAAGAAAATCGCCTCAAGGATGACCAACAGGTAAAATCTGGTGGTGGTTACATGAGAGTATTCACTTTTAGATGAGTTATTGAGCTGTATATGTATGATTTAAATACTTCTTTGTATTTTTTTAACTCTAAGATTTAAGGCAGAAAAGGTCTAACATTTTAGGGGGAGTGAAAAAGATGGAAGTTGAGAAATGAGATAAGAAAATGAATCAGAGAGACAACGTTTAAAATTTAATAATAGACATTACAGTTAGAATGTTACTACAGAAATATTAGAGATAAAAGCTTTACCACTTCTCTGTAATAAATTATCAAAGGATAAAAAATTACTGTTTAAAATTATTTTTCTGTTATGATAATTTTCCCAGATCTTACAGTGACAAAGAATCACTTCAATTCCAAGCCTCTTATTTTGTACATTCTCATCAGGTTACCTGGTGCAGTACAGTTTATTTAAATTAGAGCACTCATTTATATCTTAGGAAAGATATAAATTTTCTCTGGCCATTGAGGCTGTAAGTCAGCTAACCATCTTTGCCTTCATGAGGTGTAGAGGCCAGTACCAGGATGTCTGCAGGTGAGAGGACAGGGCTGAGTGCTCCAAGATGTCAGTGAAGAGTGTATAAAATTCTGGTAGGGTAGCATTTGAAGATTCTCACACAAAAACGGCTAATGAACTCTGGCCATTCATTGTTAAGACTGGAGGGAAAAAAGGATTGCAGTCAGGAACTTCTTAAGGGATGACAGGAGAGGGAGCAGGCTATTCTTTGGCCTGGAAGCTGTGTTCAAAAGTCAGAGAAGCTGAGGATCAGAGAAAGCAAAGACCAAAGAGCAGCTGGACATGAAGGCTGGATTTCTCTCAAGGAAATATCCTGCCATGCAAGATTTAGAGTGCCTTCTTTGTTCAGGAATGATTCACATGGTACTGGTCAGACTTCTGGACTCAAAGGGGCCATGTTCTAAGGAAGCAGGTTACCTACCACACTCCTGATGTTTTTCTGACTTCACAAGTGACTTTCTGTCATTGAGAATCTCTTTCTTCTTTCAGCACCGAGTGGATCTTCTTCAGCTCATGATCAACTCCCAGAATTCCAAAGACGCTGGCAACCATAAAGGTAACCAAGGAGTTGCTTCAGAGGGCCACAGATGGGGAGGCTCAGAGGTAGAGGATGGTTCTGAAAATATGCAGGAAGTTCTCTAGGCAGATGAGAATTTCTTCCAAATCAAAGATACATGTTCAGGTATTAACTGTAGCTAAGGCACTTCTAGAAGCATACAGCACAGTTTTGTTCAAAGCTTGGAAGATAACCATAAACAAGCATTTCAAGCCCAAAAGCCAGTGATATGAAAATTAGCTGCACCAGAAACTCTGGGGAACTTGATTCCAATGTCAATTCTCAGAGTTCATCCAGACCCAGTGAATCAGTATTCTTGCCTGGGAATTTGCAGCACATTGGGATAGATATTACCCCAGTCTTGGACCTTAACTCAGACACTTGATTAAAATTGTGTTCACAGAATTAATCTACTGTAAAGTTTTATTTTTCTCTTTGTCATTAGTAAGTAACTTGTGGAGGATGTCTTTGTAAACAGTCTGGCCCTCTCTAAGCTTTCACCTACTAGTTTTATCATCCATGAATAGTGTTTGGCTGAAACCACCGTTACTTTAATGGCTACAAGATGATGACTATCTAATTCCAATATTTCATCTACATGTATTTAGTTGATGTTCCATTGTAAAGGAGAGCTTTCCATTCTGCCCCTTTTATTTATTTGTATCTATCTGTATGATCTCATATATAATTAATTTACTCTTACATTATTCTTTATTTTGAGACTCGAGTTTTCTTAAATTCCATTTCAGATGAGATCCTGTGTCCTTTCTTATTCTTTTGTGGACTCTGTTAGAGCAGTTTTAGATTACAGCAAAATTGACTGGAAGATGAACAGATTTCCCATATGTCCCCTACCTACTCATAGAGGAAAGGAGAAAAGAGGGAGGAGAGAATATAGACCTTGAGAGAAACTGGATCAAAGACAATTTTGTCTTTTTCTGACCCTATGAGATAGACACCCGAGTGCAAAACACTCCCAGTTAGATTGGGTTGCATTCCCAATTCCTCCCTAGGGATTTGGGAGTTTCATATGGATTTATTTCTCATCATCTAAATTGGGATGTTTTACATCAGCTTGCTTAATTGAAAATGTCTTTCTTCCCCTTTTAGCGATGACTGATCTGGAGATCATGGCCCAATCTATTATCTTTATTTTTGCTGGCTATGAGACCACCAGCACTTCCCTTTCATTTATTATGTATGAACTGGCCATTCACCCTGATGTCCAGAAGAAATTGCAGGAAGAGATTGATACCACTTTCCCCAATAAGGTGAGTGGGTGATCCCTGAAGAGGGGAGGAGAAGGTAGAGCCTTAGTAAGAATGCCTCCTCCATTTCCTGGGAGAATTTTAACTAAAAGCATGAATATCAGTTCTTCCACCTGTGCTACTTAGGAAAGATATGAAGAGACAAAAGCAAAAGAAGGAAAATAGGTAATCTATGCTACTCACAGAAATAAAAGATCTTTGAAAAAATGCTGATTCTTGTGTATCAGTTATATGGAATTCTTTGTGTTATGAAGAGACCTAAGTTAAGCCCGTAAGCAACAACCAGGGGACTGTTCCAGGAACAGAGAATGGAGCTGAGTGTGAGGTTCTGACCCTCTTGTAACTTTCCCTAGAACTGAAGTTGTGTGCCCTGGAGGCATCCAGTCACACCCTTCTTTTACCATATTTAGCTTAGAAAGGAACTAGTTTCCCCCAAGTTATTTATAGTTTTTATATAATAAAACATTTCTAAATTATTTATATTTATAAATACATTTTATATAATATAAATATGTATATATTTATATTTCATGTATGAATATATGTTTATACTATATAATTTGTTTCTATGTAATCATAACATTTATTTTTATACATAATCAAAAGAGCAAGAGGGATTTTCAATGAAAAAGCTTTGTGTTGAACGTGGACTTTTTCTTTTACATGTTCTATTTCCCTGGTACAGGAAAGAGAACAGTGACTTTGAAATAATTCATATAAGATTAGTGGTCATAGTTTACTAGTTAGACTGATTCACATGAGAACAAAAAACCACTGGATGGTAAAGTGAGGGATTTCAGGGATGTTTAGGGGATTTTCCTACAGGTCTCCCACAGTTATAACTATGCCACACATCTCAAGGGGCCTCTGAGCAGGTCAAGGACATGATAGATATTAAAATGCCTACAAACGCTAAGGTCTTCAGCCATAATCAGTTGTTCTTTGGAGCTCTTAACTTTTCAATAATACTGCCTACACTGATTGAGAGTTCATCTCAAATCTTACTTTATCAAACTCTGGTCCTTTCTTCCCAGGCACCACCCACCTATGATACCGTGATGCAGATGGAATATCTTGATATGGTGGTGAATGAAGCTCTCAGAATATACCCAATTGCTGGTAGACTTGAGAGGGTCTGCAAAAAAGATGTGGAAGTCAGTGGGGTGTTCATTCCCAAAGGAACAGTGATCATGATGCCAATCTTTGTTCTTCACAAAGACCCAGAGCTTTGGACAGAACCAGAGGAGTTCCGGCCTGAAAGGTACAGTGCCCCCGGGCAAGGGCGCCCACCCTGGCCTGGCTGGTTGAAGCATGTTCTGATGTCTCTCAGAAAAGATGACAAACATGTGATTGTACAATCATTTATTTGCACATTTTTTTCTTTTAAAGGTTTTTTTCCTCATTTAAAAGAGTGATCACGGTTGTCAAAATTTTACAAAGTGTAGAATAGAAAAAAGAAATGTATGTCTACAGTCCCAATACCTTAAGATAGACCGCATTATAATAATGTGGTATATGTTCCATCTGGATATTTTTCTATGCATATATAGATTTTTTAAATTGGAATGCATTGCATCATATTTGGTTTTGAACCGCCTACTTTGTTTAACAGTAAACTATAAACAATATCTTATGTTAATTTCCCCACATATATTTATGAGGTATATATACAGGTGTAATATTCTGATATATATACACGTACACACACAGTTGTACCAACTAACTTAATGCTTTGTCTTCTCTCTCTCTCTCTCTTTTTCTCTCTCTCCCTCCCTCCCTGCCCTCTGTCTCTCTCTCTCTATTTCTCTCTCTCAATAATTTCCTTCAGTCAGGAAATTCTTTGTCTTTCCAAGTGAGAACAGCTCATTACCCTGAAGGTAATTTTAATGGTTACACATCTTCTTTTAAACAGAATTCATCTTGTCTCTCAATAATAGTGGAGCGCCTATGAAATATGGGAGTGAGAGGATCTGTAGTTTACAATTCTCATAACAAAATAACATTGACAGGGTTTTGATGACTAGCCCATGAAAGTACTCTCTGTAGTATTACTGCTTTTTGAATCTGAGGACCTCAAACATGTAGCTCTTGTGGTTTTGTTTCATTAACTTGTTTTCATCAACTATTTTGCAACCAGGTTTGGCAAGAATAACAAGGACAACATAAATCCTTATATATATATGCCCTTTGGAAACGGACCCCGGAACTGCATTGGCATGAGGTTTGCTCTTATGAACATGAAAATTGCTCTTGTCCGAGTACTGCAGAACTTCACCTTCAAGCCTTGTAAAGAAACACAGGTCAGACAATTGGCTTTCTGCAAAATAATTTTTATTGGAAGCTGTTTCTTTCCTGAGGGATGGAGATAAGAATGTGCTCATCCATCCTTTACTAATTTATTCTAGTGGCCTGAGAATCTATTTGGAGCTCTCTTTGAGCTTCAAGGGCCCTTAAGCTTTGGAGTGCTGTCTATGACTTCATAAAGCCCCAATTCTAAAATTATCAAAAGTCAGCATAGTTAGTGCGACATGGTTATATATAGTCCTTGGAACGTGACCAAAGTTTAAATTCAGTTTCCATCAGAAAAGCGAGGGTGAGGGCCTCCCCTGGTGGCCCGGCGGTTGAGTGCTGGGTTGCGAAGCTGCCCGCAGCCTCTGCAGCGCCGGTTCCATCCCCAGCCACCAGCGAGGGTCCCACATGGCGCGACAGACCTCTCCTGCCACGCCTGCTGCTCCCATCAGCAGTGTATTTCTTCGTTGGTCTGCCTGCTCTGCTCCCCGCTTTGGCTCTGGTGAATTCTCTCACCCCCCTGCATTTCTGACTGTACCCAGTGCTTATATAAATAAATAAATAAATCTTTAAAAAAAAAAAAAAAAAAGAAAGAAAGAAAAGCAAGGGTGCACGGTCATGAAGTACAGCAGTGAGTACATCATGACTTGTGAACAATGAAATTCTTCTTCACCAGAACTTACAGAAACTCTCATGGTTTCTGTACAGTTTGATTCTTGACTTTACAATGGAACCATCCAGAAGCTTAAAAAAAAAATCCTAAAATGTAAATCATCTCAGACTTTCTAAAGTAAATTACCCAAAGTGTGGTTTTAAAAACTCCTGCATCGATTCTCATGTGCAGCCAAGGTTGAGAACCATTGATCTAAAGCATTTCTGCCAGAGCTCTTGGATACACATTTTAATTCCAAAGATTTAACAAATGACATTTGTGCTCTGTGTGTGTGTGTGTTTCTACCTGCAGAGGAAATATATCCCTGACATTTGAAATTTTTTTTTTAAAGATCCATCCATTTATGCATACAAGACCTGGGGCACAGGCCAGAGGTGCAGGGGGGTGAGAGAATTCACCAGAAACAGAGTAGGGAACAGAACAGGCAGGTTGACTGAAATACACTGCTGAGGGGAGAAACGGGCGAGTCAGGAGAGGTCTGCTGTGCCGTGTAGGCCACCTCCCTGGCCGGGGATCGAGCTTATGCTGCAGTGCCTGAGGACAGCTTCATAGGTTGCGTCTAAACCCCCTGCACCACCAAGGAGGCCCACATTTGAAATTTTTAAATAACACTTATAGAAAGATCTGAAATCAGTTACCATTGATTCATACCAAGCAATGTCTTATCAGGCTTATTTCTAGTACTTGTAGATTTAATATGCAGCTTCTTCTCTTTAGTAGGCTTCCTCAGGGGAGAAGAGAATAGATAGTTTCCATATTACTTGTGGCTTTAGGGAAGTTCTGTAGCAGTTCCTACATAAATATGTACAAAGAAGAGTCCCAACCCCTGAGAGGAAGTAGGCTCTGGTTCCCTTGCAAGCTCCTAGGATTTGCTTGCCCCTCTGGTCAAACTGCAATTAGAATGTGATTCTGTTGGTGGCTCTCCCAGCACTGAAGGAGTAACTTGGTGATAAAGGGGCTAAAAACATGAGTCAAAGCACCGGAAGTCTTCAGAAGTTCACCATTTGTACCACTGTTGGGAGCCAGGATATGTTAGAAAACAAAAGCATAATGCTTCACAAAGACCTAGTCCCAGCGTGAAAATAGATGGGTTCCACAGGGAATCATGCCTGGAGGTTTTAGAAGTCAAAATTAAAGTGTGTAGCATCTACTTACTTAATTCTAAGTTTTCAACATATACAAAATTAACTCTGTGGCTTTTCAAAATAGTTTGCCACAGTGCATACAAATAAGGTTTCAATTTTAAAAAAATCATACCTTTTACTTAAAATTTAAATAAAAATGAACATAAACCAACATTTTGTCTGCAGCCTGGTTCAGAATTGGTGTTCAATAGATATTTTGTTGAATGAGTGAATGGATGAATGCTTTTGCTATCCAGTATGGATATAGCTTATAAAATAAATATAGAGAATTAAGGATATATGATTCTAAATGTGGTTTTAGAAATTTCTCTAAAGCATTCTTTTCCTTAATTATCTTGCTTACTTTGCTTCTGGTTGGGCTCCATTAATCAATTTTCATATGTTTGTTTCACTTGTAGATCCCCATGAAATTTGGCAAACAAGGACTTGTTCAACCAGAAAAACCTATTGTTCTAAAGGTTGAACCAAGAGATGGGATTGTGAATGGTGCTTGATTCTACTTAACGACGTCCACTTTGTTCATCAAGAGCGCTATATCCCAGAACACCAGAAAGCTTATTTACTGTGTGACTAAAACCCAGAGGTGAAAATTGCCCTATACTACTGGACTCAGTGGATGACTAGGGATTCTGTATATTCATTTAGTTTTCTTTTGAGAGTACTTCATATTGCATTATATGAAGGAGGTGATTAAGTGTCAGATATGGAGACCTGTCTTCTCTGGTCTTCTGAGGACTATCTCCATATACCACCCCCAGTTAGAACCATCTTCTAAGCACTGATCAGGAATTAAAATTTCTCAATTTTATCAACAAACTTTAATGAAGACAATAATTTATTGTGGTGACTGCAGCACTGACATTTATATCATGACCACTCAGTCATGAAAAAGAATGCAACCTTGCCATTTGTGGCAACATGGGTGAATATTGATGGGAAGTACACTAAATGAAGTGTCAGATGAATAAAGAAAAATATACAGTTTTATTTATATGTGAAATATAAAAAGCAAGAAAAAGAACAAACAAAGGGGGAAAAAATCTCTTAATGGAAAAGAGATTAGTGGTTACCATAAAGAAAAGGAAAGTGAAGAGGATAAGGGTGGTCAACTGTATGGTCATGGGTAGACACTTAGGAATTTGGGGGTGATCATGGTGTAATGTATATTGGTTTTGAATTATAATTTTGTACCTATCAAACTTACATAATATTATAAACAGTGTTACTGCAAGAAAACCAATGTTACCTCAAGTGAAAAACAAAAAGAGAGCTTCCTAACAACCATAATCAATAAGATAGATCTCACTGGTCTATGCGAGAACTTTGGTGGTTTAGTGATTGTAGGGGCAGGAAGGTACAGAGCAGGTTTTCTATGATTTGAGCAGACCAGGTAAAGGAGGAGTCTTGGAGCCCTCGGGGCGGGGGGGGTTCTCAGGCTTTCATTGAGCTTTTACATGTAGTGCAGCAACCAGGTACACAGCAGGCAGGGGTGCCCGAAGGCCAGCAGGCCTCCAAGCCCCGGGCAAGTCTTCACTCTGGGCTTCTCTGGCATTCTTTTTCCTCTTCTCTCTCCTGCCTCTTCTGCTTCTGCTTCTCTCACACAGTATCTCAATACTGAGCCATGGCCCACAGAATAACTATATCAATGTAACAAAATGCAGGTCCTCCATCAGGCAGGGAAATCCTAATGGTGGAGGGCAGAAAAGCCTGAAAATCATTTACCCTACAGTGATTCAGCACAGGGTTATGGGGCTAGGGACCCTGAGACCAAATCCCAATTTTACTACCTTTTGACTGTGTGGTCTCAGGCAAATCACTTCAACAATCTGTGCTTATAAATCTCTTTAAAAATGATGGTAAAATACTATATGCATTATAGCATTTTTAAAATGATTTATTTATTTATTTATGTAAGAACTGGGGTACAGGGCTGAGGTGTGGGAGGGGGAGAGAATTTCACCAGAGAGAGTGGGGAACAGAACAGGCAGAATGACCGAAATACACTGCTGAGGGGAGCAGCAGGCAAGACAGGAGAGGTCTGCCACACCATGTGGGTATCTCCCTGGCCTGCCGGGGATCGAACTTGCACTGCAGAGGCTGTGGACAGCTTCACAGCGCTGCGCTCAACCCCCTGCACCACCAGGGAGGCCTATGCATTATAGCATTTTGTGAGAATTCAGTAAGTTAGTGTTTTAAAGCCCACAGGATAGTGTCTTAGTGTTGACTACAATTATAGCCTTTGAGTGATGCTGTCTCTCCCCAGCACTCTCCTTACAGCCTTTGCTGCATCCTTATTACGGAGAGTATAAATCAGAGGGTTCAGGGTGGGAGTGATGATGCTGTAGAACAGAGAACCAACTTTGTCTTGCAGTGGTGTGTGCTGGGACCTGGGTCTCATATATGAGAAGATGGAGGCACCAAAAAAAAAAGAAACTACTATGAGGTGAGAACTGCAAGTACCAAAGGCATTTCTCTTACTCCCAGCTGAACGCATCTGAATGACACTGTGGATGATAAAGACATAAGATGTAGCAACCAGGAGGATGGGGAGAAGGATTAAAATGATGCCACTGATGTACACTGTGGTCTCATAAACAGTAACATCTCCACATACCAACTTCACAACAGCTGGAAGCTCACAGTAGAAGTGGTGGATATTTCGAGGTCCACAGAAAGGGAAATGCATCAAGGTCACTGTGAGAATTAAGGAGATCATGGATCCTCCCAACCATGACATGACAGCCATCATCAGTGTCACCTTTCTGTTCATGAGAATAGTGTAATGCAAAGGATGGCAGATGGCAACATAGCGGTCATAGGACATGAGAGTTAGGAGAAGACACTCAGCACAACCCATAGTCAAATAGAGGAAATGCTGGGTTGCACAACCCACAAAGGAAATGACCTTCTTGCCAGATAGGTAGTTGGTCGCCATCTTGGGGATGGTGGTAGACACGTGCATCAGATCCATGAGGGAGAGCTGGCTGAGCAGGAAGTACATGGGTTTGTGCAGCCGGGGGTCAGCGCAGATGAGGAGAATGGTGAGGGCATTGCCACTCACTGCAACAAGGAAGACCAGCATGGTCAGGGAGAAAAGGAAGACATGTGTGAGGGAGTCATCAAAGAGTCCTTCCAGGATGAAATCTACCACCGAGGTCTTATTCCTCTGCCACATCTCCCTTTCCTCGGTCCCTGGGAAATCAGGAATGTGATATCTGAAGTACTGTCATTCAACATACCTGAGAATTAGCACCTTTTTCTCAAAGAATTTTTGAAGAACAAATTTCCAATTTATAATTACCAATGGCTCTAATTATTGACATAACCTTTTTTAAAAAGAGAGAACATAGTTTCTCTTCACAAACTTTATCACTTTAAAATTCCAGAATATCTACACTGTATTAAGTACCAAGTTTCAAAACAAGACTTCCTTCTCATTAAGTAGGGAGGAGAGACACACACGTGTATATTTATATGTATCTCTTTATAAGTATATTATCTATCCTATATTAAATGCAGATATACTTTTTATAAGTAACTATATATTTTTTAAAAAATACATCCGTCAACATTTAGAGAAACTGAACAAGAGACTTATACATACATAGTCTTTCAGTGGATTGTACAGAAATTTGGCAAAATTGTATATGCAGTTGTGGAAGCTGGTTTGGCAGTCTGTGTAAGTCTGTCACCTTTGTTTCTTACACTAGAACTTGGAGTCCATAGGGAGAGTGTTCAGAAAAGGATCATGGCTATAAAGTGTGGAAAGTCAATAGCAGGCTGGAACCTACAACCAGGGGCTGTGCCCCCCACACATGAAATCAGTCTTGTTTTGTTATTCTGGAATTGGTGGCGTGCTTACCTTCCCATTTTCTCCATCACGCTGAAACAACTGGTTTCTAGAACAGTGGATTGGCCTTTTGACAATTCAGTTACAATAGCTAAGTAAGCAGCACCTTGCACTGCTAGAGAAGTGTCTTCCTGGAGGTGATACTTATTCAAATTTGTACATCCATTACCAGTGGCGTTTATCCCATAGTCAGCATTCATAAGACTTGGGCTCAAGAAGTAGAAGTAGGAACAAGCTACTCGCTACAACCGCTATAATACCCACCAGCAAAATTTTTGTGCCTTTTCCTGTACATGCTTTGCTGTTTTAGAGTTCTCAGTTCCAAGGCAGAAATCTCTACCAGGGCACAAACAATAATTCCATTCACTGGAGTTGAGAACGATCTCTGCCTCTTTGGGCTTCTCCTGTCAGTGAATCAACAGGCAATGAATAGTATAGTAACCGGCTGGTGTGATTGACACTCACTGGCAAGGAGGTTGAGTTGCCGCTATGCCACAGGGATGAGGAGGAGCATGTCTGGATTTCTGCATTGCTGGAAATATACTAGGGTGATTTTCTGTCCTGAAGTGTTCTGTGATAAAAGCCAGTGGGAAACTATAACAATCTATTTCACATAGGACTACTAATGACCAAAATTTTTCAAATGAAGGTTTGGACAAGGAACCATGACTAACAGTGAGCAAAGGAAATAAGGGATGGTTAGCGAAAGGACGTGGTTATAAACACCAGATATGACCATGTGAGCAACTGCAGAAGTAAAAACTGTTTTAGTTATAGGTGTTTCTTCCCTATTTTGATGATGTTCAGTAGATACACATATTAATCAATTATTGTTTTATTTCCCACTGTCATCCTCTTCTAATTAAGATATTTTAATATATATTAATATATATCAATGATAGTTAACTTTATATCTCAGTACTAAGTAACAAGATATAAAAGGGGAGTATGAATCAGATAAGAGTAGAAGGAATTTTACCTAAAGATAAAAAAGGATTTCGTATCCTCTTTGGGATAAAGGGTTGGTGCCTTTTTATCCTCTTCTAGAGGAAAAAGTTAACATGCTCTCTATTGTCCCCTTGTCATGTTAGTTGGAAGGATAACTTGGTACTGTATTTGGAGATTAAGAATGGTTTTAAGAGATGTACATGCTTCCACATTGACAGATAACAAAGCCTCCGTACTTCACACTTGGAAACAAACAAGTATATTCTTCATTCTCAATCAGAATGACAAAAATAGGTTCATGATATTTAATCAACCAAATTCCCCAATTGTCCCTTTATCCAAGTCTCTTATGAATATTGATCAGATTCAGGGCTTGATATTTACGGTGAAGGCAAAATTTGTTTTTATCTACATTGATGACCAAAATAATGACACTGTTTCTTTTGTGGTTTTTTTTCTCCTGAAGATCTCCCTAGATCTCTGCGCATTCTAGATTCTCTACTACTATCTGAAGTAAAGAAATCAGAACTACATGCATTGTCCAATTAAAAAAGAGCCACTTTTATCTCTCTCCCTATTAATGCAGCTACTTGGCTGTCGCCTCACACTTATTTAATTGCAGCCTTTTCTGGACTAAAAGCTCAACTTTGCCTGATCACTCCAACCCAGTTAAGATATCTACATGTTTCCCTTTAACTTAAGTGTCCAAGCAGCTCCCTATCTCCTTCCTCATTAGCTCTGGCTCCCTCTGTTATCATTATAGCATAAATTTCCCACCCCCTGACTCATATCTCACATTCTCCTCTAGATGACACTCCTAATAATTTCCCATCTTGTTTTGTGATCCTCAGATGATTTTTTTTATCTGTCTTCTCGTAAACTTTTCCTCCTAGATTGATGAAATATGACCCTTTGACTGAAGGGATGGAAAAATTACATGACAATGTGAGATGATTCCAGTTTCTAATAAATACACACTGGATAATTTACTCCCCAATATTATCTTACCTGGAATATGCTCTGTAAAGACCTGTGGGTACATCAAGTACAGAAGTGAAATAGAGAGGGCAGAGAAGGTCCGCACTGACTCACACATTGGCTACTGATCATCCAAAGGAGACTTTCCTGGGGTGCGCATCAGAATTTCTTCTCTGACCCAGGAAATCTCCATTTACTAGTGAATGACAAAGAGAATGATGTCTACATACATTGTGGACATAACTAACCTGCAACAGAACGGGAGCAGAAGCAATAGTACATGTAATTCTGTGGTGCTCTTTCAATTTGCTAAGATTTTAATTCCATCAGGACATGTGAAGTAATTGAACTTGACTAAACCTCTACTAGATTGCTCTTTCAGTCATGAATATGCTTCCTCTACCTCTAAAGTTATATGTAAGCTGTCTCTGCATCCCAAAATGGCAATGAGAGTAGGAGCAACAGGAATTTCCTTTAATGTTATCTGATTAAGAAGCTACAGTTATATGTGCGTAATGATTTATGAGTCCACAGTCAAAAGAAAAATCTATTCTAATTTTTCTGCTACTTTGGGTCACTCCAGGCACTTTTTGCTTGGATTTACACTCTTTTCCTACTTAATGAAATAAGAATTTTGGCTCTAGCACTGTTATTTTAAGCTCTTCCCTCCCTCACTGCATGAATGCTTCCTCAGCAGAAATCACGGGGGTTAGAAGGAGGACACACTTGGTCTGATAGGAACCAATCATGAAGGGTAAGGAGCATCTCCTGTAAAAATAAACCTTACCCCTAACTCAGAGGACCTATGATGTCAACTGAGATAAATTGAGGACACTTAGCATATGGCATCAGGGATTCCAACCCAGAGGACAGATCTGAATCTCTGTTGGAAATCAGTACTGAAGATGCCAATTAGACTTGCTGTAGGCACTGATATAAGCATTCCCAAAGGGCTTAACTTGGAGGTTGTTTTTTAGGGGTCAAGGGAATGAGATGTTGTGAGGAATGAGATTCGGAAGATAACAAGGGAATTGGAATATCTTGGGCCAATTAACCAATTCTAGGACAATTCCTAGACCCTGTGGATAGTTTTTCATCTTAGAACCCAGATCTTTCTACCTTCTTTCCATCCAACCTATTAAACAATCCTAGAAAGACCTAGCTCTATTGCCCACAGGATCCTTTTGAAAAGAAGTCAAGCAGTGAGGCCAGGCAATTACTGCTAGTATTCCCCATCTTTACTGCTGGCCATCCAGAATGTTAATGATCACATTAATTCCATGTGAGACTATGTAGATAAGGGAGCAAAAGAAGAAAATGGCATATTCCTACCCCTCCTTCTTATTTCCTCCTCTCACATTCTCATACCCCATATTTCTATTCATTCTAAAGATAAATTAAGCTATTCTACTTCTCTCACTCTCTCAATTCAGATATTAAAATGTCTTATTTCACAATATATTTTGTGGTTAATTCTTTGAATAGATTCAATTATCACTACTTTCTTCAAAACCTATTGTTCATGCTTTTACCCAGTACTCTCCTTTCACCAGGACATTACATATTTCTAGTGAAGGTAGCTGTGGCATCTATACAATTCATTGATTTCTATTTTGACACTATGTCCCAAACATCATATTGGCTAACATGTGTGGGTCATCAAAAGCAAGCATGGTCCTTCCCCCTCTGGACTTAGAGATAAAACAAATAACTAAACAAGTATAGTATATCTTATTGGGTTAAGAATTTGTCTTAATTGATACTCATCAAATGCAAGTGACATAAAACAACTTATACTAAGGGAATGATGTGGGGTCACAAGAATGAAATACTGCTGGCATTTCATGTTTACACATATTTTTGTTAATAAAAATAATCATGGGAAAGGATCTTTATATCATTACCTTTTTATCATTTTTCAAAGTGCCATTGCCTTTATATGTCTTCATTTAAAGGATATTGAAAAAATTTTGGCAATTCTCTTAAAGATATACTGAGGCATACTTGGTATATACACTAAGTGTTTTTTGTGTCCCCAAAATTCATATGTTGAAAATTAATGCCCACTGTTCTGGTATTTGGAGGTGGGGGGTTTTAGGGGATGATTAGGTCATTAATAGAATTAGTAAGAAAACCCAGAGAACACACACCATCCACCATGATAGAAGATGTCCGTCTAAGAACCAAGAGTTCACTAGACCCAAGGTCTAGAACTCACTAGATACCAAATATGCCAGCACATTAAAATTCAACTTCCCTTTTTTAAAAAAAGATTTATTTATTTATGCATACAAGAGCTGGGGTACAGGCCAGAGAGGCGGGGGGGGGGGTGGGGTGAGAGGATCCACAAGAGACAGGGTGGGGAACAGAACTAGCAGACTGACTGAAATACACTGCTGAGGGGAGCAGCAGACGAGACAGAAGAGGTCTGTCTCACCATGTGGGTTTCTCTCTCTCTGGCCAGCCTGGGATCGAATTCGTGCTGCAGAGGCTGCGGATTGCTTCATAGTGTGGTGCTTAATCCCTTGCACAACCAGGGAGGCCCCAAAATTCAACTTCCCTATCTCCAAAACTGGAAAAAAGATATGTTTGCTGTTTAACTCTCAGCATATATTTTTGTTATAGCAGCTATATGTACTATAACAATGGACTATAGCAAATACAATTGGTGCTTAGAGGCCAGGGATAAAATTAGAACACTGATTTTGTGTTAACTACTCCATTTTTGAATAATCATAATCAAAGAGCATCAGAAGTCTGAACCCTTGAGAAATATTAGAGGTTTACCAGATTGATTTAATGAGTTCAATCCATTCTAATTTTATACTAAAGACAACTACCACTGCAATCATTGAGAGATGCTGTCTCTCCCCAGCACTCTCCTCACAGCCTTTGCTACGTCCTTATTGCGGAGAGTATAAATCAGAGGGTTCAGTGAGGGAGTGATGATACTGTAGATCAGAGAACCAACTTTGTCTTGCAGTGGAGTGCGCTGGGACCTGGGTCTCATATATGAGAAGATGCAGGCACCAAAATAGAGAGAAACCACAGTGACATGAGAGCTACAAGTAGCAAAGGCATTTCTCTTACTCCCAGCTGAACGCATCTGAATGACACTGTGGATGATAAAGACATAAGATGTAGCAACCAGGAGGATGGGGAGAAGGATTAAAATGATACCAGTGACGTACACTGTGGTCTCATAAACAGTAACATCTCCACATACCAACTTCACAACAGCTGGAAGCTCACAGTAGAAGTGGTGGATATTTCGAGGTCCACAGAAAGGGAAATGCATCAAGGTCACTGTGAGAATTAAGGAGATCATGGATCCTCCCAACCATGACATGACAGCCATCATCAGTGTCACCTTTCTGTTCATGAGAATAGTGTAATGCAGAGGATGGCAGATGGCAACATAGCGGTCATAGGACATGAGAGTTAGGAGAAGACACTCAGCACTACCAATAGACAAATAAAAGAAGTGTTGGGTTGCACAACCCACAAAGGAAATGACCTTCTTGCCAGATAGGTAGTTGGTCGCCATCTTGGGGATGGTGGTAGACACGTGCATCAGATCCATGAGGGAGAGCTGGCTGAGCAGGAAGTACATGGGTTTGTGCAGCCGGGGGTCAGCACAGATGAGGAGAATGGTGAGGGCATTGCCACTCACTGCAACAAGGAAGACCAGCATGGTCAGGGAGAAAAGAAAGACATGTGTGAGGGAGTCATCAAAGAGTCCTTCCAGGATGAAGTATACCACTGAGGTCTTATTTCTCTGCCACATTTCCCCTTCTTCAGGCCCTGGGAAAACAAGTAGAGATGAACAACATGCTGTCAGAAATCCTGGGGTTCAGTAAATCTGGCAGCAACATCTTTTAATAGGGAATTTTTGAAGATAAGTTTTTCTATCTCTAATTTTTCAATAGCTATGATGATTGAAATAACCACTTAAAAAGAAAATTAAAATGACACACAGAACTTAGGAAACTCACTTATGCACTCTTCCACCAATGAATTTCAAAGGTAATTAAGGAATGAATCCACAGTCCGATGGTGAGAGGCAGGAGGTGAGCTATGGGTAATGACGCAGACCCTCCACGCTCTCTGCAAGCGCTCTATTCTCCCCAGACCACCACATATCACAACCTGGAAGCTCTCCAGGCCTTGTCCTGTTGGGATTTTGTGGCAACCTCATCACATAGACATGACTGATTTATTCTTGGCCATTGAGGAACGATTCAACTTCCAGTCCCTCACCCCTTGCAGGAGGTCAGGGGGCTAGGACTGAAATTTCCACCCTTTATTCTTGTTGGCTTGCTGACAGCCAGCCCCCATCCTGAGGTGTTTTCCAAAAGTTATCTTCCTAACATAGTAACAGGCAACTTAAAGACTCTCAACACTTAGGAAATACAAGGCTTTTTTTTTTTTTTTTAATTTATTTATACAAGCACTGGGTACAGTCAGAAGCTCGGGAGGGTGAGAGAATTCACCAGAGCCAGAGCGGGGAGCAGAGCAGGCAGAAGGACCGAAGTACACTGCTGAGCGGAGCAGCGGGCGGCAGGAGAGGTCTGCTCGCCATGCGGGACCCTCCTCCGGTGGCCGGGGAGCAGCCGGGGATCGAACCGACGCTGCAGAGACTGCGAACAGCTTCGCAACCCAGCGCTCAACCGCTGCGCCACCAGGGAGGCCCAGAAATACAAGGCTTTTGGGGGAGCTGTGAAACAAGAACTGTGGGTAAAGACCTAATATGTATGAGAAATATACTTTGGTCATCTGAATGACCAAAATATGTACATTACCTACAAATAGCAATATTTTAATATGTTAACCAGACACTTTCATTTTCTTCTCCATGTTCATCCTCTTTTCTAACATAAGATATATTAATAGTTAATCTCTTAATTCACAATTCATATTACAGGAAATAAAAAGGGGAGTATTTTCAGATAGGATTATAATACATTTGACCCAGGATAAATAAGAGATTTTATATCCTCATGTGGGGAAAGAATGGTGTGTTTTATATCCTGTTCTTGGGACAGGTTAACATGCTTTGTTTGTACATGAAATATTGATAGTTGTGCCATGCTAGATGGAAGATAAGTTGGTATTGTCATTACCTGGAGATTTAAAGTGACACACGTGTGCTAGGATGAGACATACCAAAGTCACTACGCTATGTACTTATAAACAATAATAGATGTGTCCAGTGTAGACCCAAGAGTCTTCAACTTCTGGATCAGGCTGATTAAACTAGGATTATAACTTCTAACTGGACAAATATCGAAGTCCTTAATCCTATCATATAAATTCTGATCAAAAGAGCTTGATTCTAGATGAAGTCCAACTTAAACAAAAAAATCTAAATTGATGACTAATATATCCACCCTACCCCTTTTCATGTTTTTCTTAAAACATTTCCCTAGATCTTCCAGATTATCCAGATTATCTAAAACTCTATAAAGTAAAGAACTTAGAACTGAATGCATTATTCACAGGATAATTGGACAAGAATCATTTAAGTTCAAGGCAATCTTTAATACTAAGATACACTGTTAATGTAGTATCTTAATGTAGTCTCTCTCACTGTTAATGTAGTCTAGGATTTAATCTTTTTGGCCATGACCTCATACTGTTATATTAAACTCAGCTTTATGGGGACTCAGAGCCAAATTTCCCTAAGCTCCCCCTGATCACACCAACCCAGCCAAGTTATCCACACATTTCCTTTATATAAAAGTATTCACAGACTTCCTTATCTCTTTGCTCATTACTTTCCATCTTTCTCTGTAGATCTCCATAGTGTTAGATTCTCCATCATCTGATTCATGTCGGGGAAGACATGTTAGGTAACCTTTCCAATAACTTCACATTCTGATTTCTGACCCTCAAGTGGCTTTTCTTCTCCTCCTTCTCTAGAAGCTGTCCTTCTAAACTGTCCAGATGTCACCCTATGAATTAACCCATGGAGAAATAAACTAAAATGGTAGGAGATGCCCAAGTTTCAAATGAAGGATTTTCTGCACAGCTCATCCCATAACATCCCAACATAAGCTTACCTGGAATTTTCTCTGCAGAGACTTGTAGGCAGGACACGAGTAACAGTGAAATGCAGAAGACAGGGTAGGTCCACACCGACTCACACATTGGCTTCTGATCATCCAAAGTAGCCTTTCCTGGAGTGCTCAGAAGAATTCCTTCTCTGACCCTATGAACCTCCAATTACTGGTTACATGTTTAAAGAAAACTGTCCTACACGTTCATTTTTTACAGTAATGACCTTTTGTCATAATAACACCAAGGACAGCAATATTTGTAATTCTGTGATGATCTTGTAGTCTATGTTTAGATTTTGAGTTCTACTATTACATAGCAGTACAGGTTATGTACCTTTTTAATCTCTACTAGCTGCAACTTGAATCATGTGAATGCTTCTGCTCCCTCTAAATGTGCATGTAAGTCATGTGTCTACCCCAAAATGAGAATGATAGTTTGGAAGGTAAGAATTTCCATTAATGTTTCCTGATTAAGAAGCTACATTTGCTGCCATCTTACTCATCACTGAGTCCACCGTCAAGAGAAATTCTCTTCTGGTGTTTCTGCTATTTTGAATCACTCCAGGCACTGTTTGCTTGGCTTTGCAACTCCTTTCCTACCTAATAAAATTAAAAAATTGCCTCTGGCATTGTTTTTTAAGCCTGTCCCTCACTGCATGAATGCTTCCTCAGCAGAAATCACGGGGGTTAGAAGGAGGACACACTTATTCTGATAGGAACCAATCATGAGGGCGAAGAAGCACCTCCTGTAAAAATAAATCTTACCCCTAACCCAGAGGACCTATGATGTCAACTGAGACAAATTGAGGACACTTAGCATATGGCATCAGGGATTCCAACCCAGAGGACATACCTGAATCTCTGTTGGAAATCAGTACTCAAGATGCCAATTAGACTTGCTGTAGGCACTGATATAAGCATTCCCAAAGGGCTTAACTTGGAGGTTGTTTTTTAGGGGTCAAGAGAATGAGATGTTGTGAGGAATGAGACTCTGGAAATAATAAGGGGTTATCTTGGGCCAATTAACCATGGAGAGAAACAATTCCTAGAATCTGTATAGTTTTTTATCTTAGAACCCAGAGCTCTCTAGCTTCATTCCACCCAACCTATTAAGACAATCTGAGAAAGACCTAGCTCTATTGCCCATAGGATCCTTTTGAAAAGTCAAGCAGTGGGGCCAGGCAATTACTAGCATTCTCCACCCTCACTGCTGGTCATCCAAAATGTGAATGATTACATTAATTACATGTGAGAAGATGTGGGTAAAGGAGTAAAAGAAGAAAGTGGCATGGTCCTATACCTCCTTCTTATTTACTCCTCTCACATTCTTATACCCCAATGTAGGGTAAGTGAAAAATTAATCAGGGTTTTCCGCCCTCCCGCCATTGCGTTAATGATGGCTCCATGCTTGCCTGATGGCGGACACCTGGAGGAGGGGGTGGGCATGCATCGGTGGGTGCACCTGGGCTGAGACTGGGCTTATAAGGGCGGCATCACAGGGACTCCAGCGAAACCAGGAGAAGAGAGCAGAACCACCAGAGCAGAGAGAACAAGAGTAGCAGAATAGAAGGAGAACGAGAAGCAGCAAGGGAATGAGAGAAGGAGATCACCAGAGAGCCCAGAAAGAGTGAAAACTCATCAAGGGCTGGGAGGCCTGGCAGCCTCCTGGCCCCCCAGTACCCCTGCCTGCCGTGTACCTGGTAAAAGCTCAAGAAAAGCCTGAAAAGCCACCGAGTGCTCCAGGACTCTCATTATCTGTCTGCTCGGATCATAGACATCCTGCTTTGTGCATTCCTGCCCCTACACCCGTATTCCTATTCATTCTAAAGATAAGTTAAGCTATTCTACTTCTCTCTCTCAACTCAGATATTGAAATGTCTTATTTCACTAATGTATTTTGTTGTTAATTCTTTGAATAGATTCAATTTATCACTGCTAACTTCAAAACCTATTGTTTACACTTTTACCCAGTGGTCTCCTTTCACCAGGATATTACATATTTCTAGTGAAGGTAGCTGTGGCATCGATACAATTCATTGATTTATATTTTGAAACTTGCTATGTCCCAAGCATCATACTGGCTAGCATGTGTGGGTGACCAACAAGCAAGCATGGTCCTTCCCTCTTTGGACTTAGAGATAAAACAAATAACTAAGCAAGTGTAGTATATCTTATTGGGTTAAGAATTTGTCTTGGGGCCTCCCTGGTGGTGCAGAGGTTAAAGTCTCAGTGCTATCAAGGTATTGCCAGCCACTGCAGCCAGAGTTTGACACATATGGCACAGCAGACCTCTCCTGTCTCACCTGCTGCTCCCCTCAGCAGTGCATTTCAGTAGATCCACCTGTTCTACTCCCCACTCTCTTTGGTGAATCCTCTCACCCCATGACTCTCTGGCCTATACCCCAGTTCTTGTATGCATAAATAAACCTTTTTTAAAAAAGAATTTGTCTGAATTCATGCTCTTCAAATGCAAGTGACATAAGACAAGGTATGCTATCCAAGGGAATGATGTGGGGTCAACAATGAACTAGGTAAACTGAACCCAGAATCAGCTAGATCTGGAAACTTCAATAATGTTGACTTGGTCTTAGTGTCTGTGTTAATGTCACTCTCTCAGGCATTTTCACAGGAGTTTAAATATATAGCTGGAAGCTTGGATGCCCTACTTATGACTTGAAATTCAGTAGTCCTCCACCACTGGTTCAGAAAATTCCAGAAAGAAATTTTTCAAAACAATTTTAGGTTGGTGACATATTTGATTCCATCACTCTATCTCAGAGCTTACAGTGAAATAGTGGACCTATCCAGGACAGGTGCCCATCACATGGATTTAAAAGAGTAGGATCAACAAACACACACACAAGTGTGACTGTGAGGGGTGACTTTAAGAGAAGGGAAGGTTTGCATAAATAAATAAGAACAATTAGTAAATTATGACAAGGACGTATTCACTAAGCTAGGGCAAAAGTGGCAGGTTGCCTGCTAGACTGGGTCATAAGGGGTGTTAAGCTAAGCTTTCTAAATTAAGGTAAGGAATAGGGGGTGTTAGAAGGTGGTAACAGAAGATAAAAAGAGATGTAGGTAAATATAAAGACAACGGGATATTCAAAATCCAGAGTAAGAAATTTGTGTTTTATTTCAGGAGCTGAAAGGAGGCCAGTGTGACAGTGGCTGCAATGGACCAAGGAGGTTTTATTCAGAGCAGAATGTGAGTTATTTGAAAAGTTTTTAGTAAGGAGGTATCAAGAGACGAGTTACATGTTTTGTTCATTTTCAGAATCAATTGGTCATTTGGCTACCTGGGTTCCTTTGATTTCAAATGAGTTTTAGAATAAGTTTTTTTTTAATTCTTTTTTTTTAAAAAGATTTATGTATGCATACAAGAACTGGGGTACAGGCCAGAGGTGTGGGGGGTAAGAGGATTCACAAGAGACAGAGCAGGGAGCAGAACAGGCAGACGACCAAAAACACTGCTGCGGGGAGCAGCAAGTGAGACAGGAGAGGTCTGCTGCATCATGTGGGTTGCTCTCTGGCCAGGGATTGAACTCATGCTGCAGTGACTGTGGACAGCTCCATAGGTTGCATCTTAACCCCTTATGCCACCAGGGAGGCCCTAGAATAAGTTTTTTATTTCTGAAACATGCCCTTTGGATTGACCGGATTGCATTGAAACTGCAGGTCACTTTGAGCAGTATGGATGACTTGATATTATTAGGTCTTCCAATCCATGAAAACAGGGTATCTTTTCATTGATTGATCGCTTTAATTTGTTTCCACAGTTCTGTAGTTTTCCGAGTACAAATCTTTCCTTTCTTGGATAAGTTAATTCCAATTTTTTGATTGCTATTGTAGATGTAATTAAATTGGAACCTTGCCTTATACCGTAGGCAAAATTTAACTTAAAATCATCAAAACCTATTGAAATCATTTCACTCATTTGTGGAATGTAAAGAAACAAAGCAAATAAACCAAGATAAAACCTTGGACTCTGACAACATTATGGTTGGGGGAAAGGAGGACTCTGGAAGTGTAAGTGATTGGTTGGTAGTGGGCGGTGCCTGGACTTTTGGTGATGAGTGTGATGTGATATACACAGTCATGGAGGTGACAAACTATACGCCTGAAACCAGACAGTGTTGGAAACTAACTAATGTTACCTAAATTTTAAAAACCTAATACAAGGACTACAACTATAAAACTTTTAAAAAATATTTATTTATGCATACAAGAGCTGGGGTACAGGCCAGAAGTGCAGGGGGTGAGAGGATTCACCAGAGACAGAGTGGGGAGCAGAACAGGCAGACTGACTGAAATACACTGCTGAGGGGAGCAGCGGACGAGACAGGAGAGGTCTGCTGCACCATGTGGGTTTATCTCTGGCTGGGATCTAACTCATGCTGCATAGTGCTGATGCTTAACCCCTTGCACCACCAGGGAGGCCCCTACAACTATAAAACTCTTAGAAGAAAACGTCAGCTCCAAGGCAAGCATCTTGTGGAGGCTGAGTGCCCGCAGCGGCAGTGTGAACCGATCTGGTCTCAGGAAAGTGACTCCCTTCTTCTTCCAGGTCTTTTTTTTTTTTTTTTTTTTTAAAGATTTATTTTTATTTATTTATACAAGCACTGGATACAGTCAGAAGCGCGGGAGGGTGAGAGAATTCACCAGAGCCAGAGCGGGGAGCAGAGCAGGCAGAAGGACTGAAGTACACTGCTGAGGGGAGCAGCGGGCGGCAGGAGAGGTCTGCGCGCCATGTGGGACCCTCCTCTGGTGGCCGGGGAGCAGCCGGGGATCGAACCGGTGCTGCAGAGGCTGCGGGCAGCTTTGCAACCCAGCGCTCACCCGCTGCGCCACCGGGGAGGCCCTTCTTCCAGGTCTTTTAACTCCTCTTTGCCCCATACTGACCAGCTTGGTAACTGTGGAGGAGATCTCAGAATTGCCCAGGTTGGGGGAAATTAGTGAAAAACACAATGAGCCAAGGATATAAATGGCGGCTGGTGTCTGGACCTAAAGTCATCAAGCTTTTTAACCCCTGTTTACCAGCCTGAAGGAATAGTAAAACTCTTAGAAAATTTTTATCTTTGATTCCTGTCTTCCCCTTGTCACTGTCCCAGGACAATAATACAGTAAAATCCTTGCCTGTGGAACTTGCAGTTTTGTAAGTCAGGCAATTAATATAAAGCAAAATGTATACTATTATGCAAATAGTAGACAGGCTCATCAGGGGAGCACATTTTGTCAAGCTTACACCTAACAAGATCAAAAGGAAATGAGAGAGCATTTGGGACTTCCAGGGCTTGGAGAATAATATGTGCACAAGTCAAGTGGACTCTTGTGTATTTAAGAACCATCCAGGGGTTAATGTGCCTGGTAATACAGGAAGCAAGGGGCAGCATGACAGAGGATAAAATGAGTGAAATGTTGCATGGCCAGGGCAGGTACATTCATTCAAGCTAAGCTAAGTACTTTGGATTTTATGTGTGTGCTACAGTCAGATTTTAAAGGGTTATAAGTAGGAATAAAATGATCTAGATTTTGAAACAACATTTAAATCTCCCATGTGGAAGATAAGAGCAGGTTAAGCTGGGGCTGGCTGCTGGTCCACCCCCTCAGCTTCCAGGATGAGCTCTGGTTGTACTCTGGTGACCCCCTCAGCCTCCAGGCTGATCTGGGGCCTGTTGCTGGTAAAACGCCTCAGCCTCCAGGCTGAAGTGTGGCAGTCCTCTGGTCGACCCCATCAAGCTCCAGGCTGAGCTTGGGTAGTCCTCAAGTCCACCCCATCAGCCTCCAGGCTGAGCTGGGGCTACCCTGCTGGTCGAATCCCTCAGTCTCTAGGCTGAACTGGGGCTGGCTGCTGGTTGCCCCACTCAGGCTTCACACTGAGTAGAGATAGTCCTCTGGTAGACCCAATCAGTCTCCAGGGGGTAGTCCTCTGGTACACCACCTCAGCTCCCTGGTGAAATGGTGATCCTGCTGCTTGATCCACTCAGCCTATATGCTGACCTGGTGCTGGCCTGCCACTTGACCCAATCAGTCTGAAATTTGAGCCATCGCTGCCCTGCCGCTAGTCCCCCTCAGCTGATGGGGTCGACGATAGGACTACCCAAACTCAGCCAGGAGACTGATGGGTTCCACTAGAGGACTATCCGACTCAGCTGGAAGGCTGAGTGGGTCAACCAGCAGCTGGCTCCAGCTCAGCCTGGAGGCCGATGGGGTTGACCAGAAGACAACCTAAGCTCAGTCTGGAGACTGGTGAGGTCTACTAGAGGACTTCCTGAGCACAGCTTGGAGGCTGCTGGGGTCAAGCGGCAGGCCATTCTCAGCTCAGATTGGACACTGAGGGGGATGAAGGGCAGGCTGGACCCAGCTCAGCCTGGAAGCTTATGGGGTCGAGCAGCACACAGGCCATGGCTCAGACTTGAGCCTGGAGAATGGGGGGGGTCGAACAACAGCCAGCCACAGCTGAGCCTGCAGTCTGAGGAGGTTGACCAGCAGCAACCCCAGCTCAGCCTGGAGAGTGAGAGTTCAAATGCAGGCAGGCCCAGGGTAAGACTGGAGGCTAAGGGGATCGAGGGCAGGCCTGCCATGGCTCAGGCTGGAGACTAAGTTCTTCGATGACCACAGGACCCAGCTCAGCCTGGAGGCTAAGTGTTCGAAAGCAGGCCAGCCAAGGCTAAGCCTGAAGGCTATGGGATCAAGTAGCAGGCCTGCCATGGCTCAGACTGGAGGCTGAAGGGGGTCGAGCTGCAGGCTGGCCCCAGACCAGCCTGGAGGCTGAGGAGTTTGACCTACAGGTTGGTCCCAGCACAGGCTGGAACCCAAGGGGGTCGAACTGCATGCCATCTCCAGCCCAGCCTGGAGGCTGAGGGGGTCACCCTGTGGCCGCCCCAGCCTAGGCTGTAGGCTGATGAGGTCGACCAGCAGTTCGAACATAGCACAACCTGGAACCTGAGGGTGTTGACCTGAAGCCGGCCCCAGCCCAGCCTCGAGGCTGAGGGGGACAACCCGCAGATTGGCCCCAAAACAGGCTGGAGGCTGAGGGGGTCGCCCTGCAGACCGGTGCCAGCATAGTCTTGAGGCTACCTGGTGGTCCTGCAGGCCAACTCCAGCCCAACCTGGAGGCTGAGGGGGTCGACTAGCAGGCTGAACCCAGCCCAGCCTGGAGGTTGAGTTCAACCTGCAGGTCGTGCCCAGCACAGGCTGGAAGCCCAGGGAGCTGAGGTGCAGGCCAGCCCCAGCAGAGCCTCGAGGCTGGCTGGTCGACCTCTAGGTCGGCTGCAACACAGGCACGAGGCTGACAGGGTCGACCTGCAGGCCATCCCAAGCACAGGATGGAGGCTGAGGGGGTCGACTAGCAGGTCAAACATATTTATTATCTCTCTCCCTAGTAATGTAGACTAGGATTTAATCTTTGTGACCATCTCCCACATTGTTATTTCAAACTCAGCCTCTTGGGGGACAAGCACCCAACTTTCCCCATGCTCCCCCTGATCACACCAACTCAGTCGAGATAGCTGCACATTCCCCTTTTACATAAGTATCCATATATTTCCTCATCTGTTTACTCATTATTTTCATCTTTCTCTTTATATCTCCATAGCATAAATTTTTCCAACTTCTGGCTCATGTCTCTCCCCTTCGCTTAGGTAACTTTCCTAATAATTTTGCATTCTGATTGCTGTCCCTCCAGTTACTTTTCTTAATAGGCAGAAAGTGTCCTAGGGAGTCATAGGAATTAGACGGAGGACAAGCTGGGCCAGATGTGAGTCAGTCATGAGGGAAAAGAAGCACCAACTTTAAGAATAAAACATCCCTTATCCTATAGGACCTCTGACATCACCTGAGGCAAATTAGAACACTAAATATATGGTATTGGCGATCACAACCCATGGGACTCATCCTGAATCTCTTCTGGAAACTAGTACTCAAGATGCCAATTAGAATTGCATGCATTAAGATAAGCACTCCCGAAGGGCTTTACTTGAAGTTTGTTTTGGGGGCCAGGGGAATGATAGAATTTGAGGTGTGTGGCTTGCAGACAACATGGAAAAATCTTCTCCAAGGAACCAATTAGCCATGGAAACAATTCCTAGAGCTCATGGCCAGATTTTAAATTTGGAAGGCAGCTATGCTCACCACTATACCACCAATGTCACACCAGATTTTCAATTTAGAAACAAGAGCTCTATAAACCCTTCCTATCCAGCCCTTTTGATCAGACAGTTCAGAAAGATCTAGTTTCCATTACCCACAGAAACCTTTTGAGGCTTTCCCTATATGACATATTAGAAAAGAAGTCAATAAAATGATGCAGTTATTACCTCTTGTATTTACCTCCATAGCTGTTGATCATACAATAATTTTATAAATCTTAGTGTAACATCTGAAAAGATTTCAGATATTGAAGAAAGTGAAAATTTTACATACGTTCCTTTTTATTTACTCCATTATACTCTCAAGCCCTGCTCTTCTTCTCAAAGCATATGTTAAGCTACTCTTTGTTTCCCTGTCTTAACTCAGATATAAAAATGTCTTGCTTTCTTTTTTTTTTTTAAAGATTTATTTTTATTTATTTATTTATACAAGCACTGGGTACAGTCAGAAGCGCGGGAGGGTGAGAGAATTCACCAGAGCCAGAGCGGGGAGCAGAGCAGGCAGAAGGACCGAAGTACACTGCTGAGGGGAGCAGCGGGCGGCAGGAGAGGTCTGCGCGCCATGTGGGACCCTCCTCCGATGGCCGGGGAGCAGCCGGGGATCGAACTGGCACTGCAGAGGCTGCAGGAAGCTTCGCAACCCAGCGCTCAACCGCTGCGCCACCGGGGAGGCCCAAAAAATGTCTTGCTTTCTTGAGTTTATTTTATTTATTCTTTGAAAACCATAAGACACCAATGAAGGAAATTGCAGAAGTTACAAATAGAAAGACATTCTGTATCATGGAGAAGTACAATTAATATGTCTAGACTACCTAGAGCAATCGAGAAATTCAATGCAATCCCCATCAAAAATTCAATGTAATTTTTCACAGAAATAGAACAAATAATTTTGACATTTGTATGGAACCACAAAAGATCTTGCATAGCCAAAGAAATATTGAGGAAAAAAAAGAACAAAGCTAGAGGTATCATACTCCCTGGTAACAAACTTATAACAAAGCAGTAGAACTCAAAGCAGTATGGTAAAAGAGTGAAAACAGACATTTTGGATAGGGATAGAAAAGCTGGATAGAAATGGGATCAATGGAACAGAATAGAGAACCCAGATGTAAACTCACCTGTGTGTGGACAATTAATTTATGACAAAGGAGTCAAGAAAATATAGTGAAGACTTGTAATCAGGGAAATGCAAATCAAAACTACAATAAGATATCATCTTACTCCAGTGAGAATGGCACATATTAAAAAAACTAGCAACAACAAATGTTGGTGAGGATGTGGAGAAAAAAGAACTCTCCTGCACTGCTGGTGGGAGTGCAAAATGGCCCAACCACTATGGAAAGCTGTGTGGAGATTCCTCAACCTGCTCAAGATGGAGCTTCCATATGATCCAGCAACTCCATTCCTAGGTATTTACCCAAAGGACACAGAAACATTAATTCAAAAGGGCACCTGCACCCCTAAGGTTATAACAGCACTATTTACAATTGCTAAACTATGGAAACAACCCAAATGCCCAAAAATAGATGACTGGATCAAGAAGATGTGGTATATATACACAATGGAATCAAAAAGATAAACTCATGCAATTTGCAGCAACATGGATGGAGCTGGAAGGGATCATACTCAGCAAAATAAGCCAGAAAGAAAAAGGAAAATACAGAATGGTCTCACTCATAGCAGGAATTTAGAAAACCTAAATAAGAGACCAGAAAAAAGACTAATTGCAATAAAGTAAAAGTCAAAATCAGCAAGCAACTATAGAGCAGAGACACAGTACAGTGGGGGGGCAGGGGGAGGAAAAGAGGGATTAGGGTCAGAAAAAGTGTATGGGAATTGTATGGGGAATATAACCAAAATGAAAATGCATACATTATGCAAAAATGAAAAATGATGTAAGAATTATATAAAATAAAATTATTAAAAAAAAAAGAATATATAGTGAAGAAAGTATGGTCTCTTTCAATAGTATTGAGAAAACCAGACATGCAAAGGATGAAACTAGACTGCTATCTTACACCATGCATAAAATTCACCACAAAAGGAATTAAAGACATGAATGTAGGACCTGATGTCATAAAATGCCTAATAGAAAACACGGCAATAAGCCCCTTGACATCATTCGTAGCTATATTTTTGCAGAGCTGACTCCAAAGACAAGGAACAAACAAACATGCATGAACTACTTGTATGGTTAATTCTGTTACCCAAGACTCTACCTAAGTCCTTTTGTATTCTGGGATCTCAATATTAATAGCATTCTTGAATAAACATGAACTTTTGAGAGAATTTAGAAAACTCCCTCCCTGCAGTAACAGAAACTGCCACAAGATGGCAGGGGGGCAACATCAAGCATTAAAACTGGTTAATTGAAGAACACAAAGAAATGGAAAGGTATTTGTGCTCGTGAATCAGAAGAATCAATATTGTCAAAATAACCATTCTACCTAAAGCAATATACATATTCAGCACAATCCTTATTAATGTTCCAATGGCCTTCTTCACAGAATAGAACAAATTATCCTAAAATGATACGGAACCATGAAAGACCTCAGTAAAAAAAACACTTAGAAAAAAGAAAAAAATGGAGGCATCATGCTCCCTGACTACAAATTATACTATGAAGCTACAGGATGTAAGATAGTATGGTAGTAGAATAAAAACATGGACACAGATCAATGCAATAGAAGTGAGAGTTCAGAATTAAAATGATATCTAAGTGGAGAACTAATTTATGACAAAGGAGCCAAGCGCATACAATAGAGAAAGAAAAGTCTCTTTGATGATTGGTTCTGGGGAAACTGGGCAGCCACGTGTAAAAGAATGAGACTAATCATCAGCTTATGCTCAAAATGAAGTAAAGACTTGACTATAAGACTGAATATAAGACTTGAAACCATAATATGCACAGAATAAAACATAGGTTAAAAACTGTTTAACATCAGTCTTAGTGATATCTTTGTGGATTCATCTCTAATAGCAAAAGAAACAAAAGAGAATATAAACAAATGGTTCTACATTGAACTAAAGATCTTCTGGGTCCTCCCTGGTGGCGCAGCGGTTGAGTGCTGGCTTGCGAAGCTGCCCGCAGCCTCTGCAGCACCAGTTCGATTCACCCGGGTGAGGTTCCCACATGGCACACAGACCTCTCCTGCCGCCCGCTGCGCCCCTCAGCAGTGTACTTCATCAGTCTGCCTGTTCTGCTCTCGGCTCTGGCTCTGGTGAATTCTCTCACCTTCCCGTGCTTCTGACTGTACCCAGTGCTTGTATAAATAAATAAATAAATAAATAAATCTTTAAAAAAAAAAATCTTCTGCACAACAGAAAGAAACCATCATTAAAATGGAAAGGCAGCCAACAAAATGCGAGAAGATATTTGCAAATCATATATCAGACAGAGGGTTAGTATCCAAAATTTATAAACTCGTACAACTCAACGACAACAAAAACAACCTGATCAAAAAATGGGAAAAGGATCTAAACAGACATTTCACCATAGGAGAGAGACAGATAGCAAACTGACACACAAAAAGATGCTCTGCATTGCTTATATTTGGAAATGCAAACCAAAGCCACAATGATATTTTACCTCACACTGGTTAGAATGACAATTATCAAAATTAAGAAATAATAAATGTTGGCAGGTATGTGGAGGGGAAAAATACCTTGTCAACTGTTGGTATGACAGTAAATTGGTATAGTCATTATGGGGAACACAATAGAGGATCCTCAAAAATATCTGAAATAGAACTACCTTATGGGTATTTACCTAAAGCACATGAAAACATTAACTCAAAAGTATATTTGTACTCCAATGTTCATTGTAGCACTAGTCACAATAGTGAAGATATAGACACAGTTCAAGTGCCCAAGACAGAGAATGGATAAAGATGTGGTACACACACACACAGTGGAATACCACTCACTCATAAAAAAGATGAAACCTTGCCATATAAGACAAACTGAATAGAGCTTGAGGGGATTACACTAAGTGAAATAAGTCAGAAGGAGAAAGGCAAATACTGTATGATTCCACTCATTTGTGCAATAGAAAGAAAACAAAAACAAACCTTTGGACTATGACAACACAATGGCAGTTACCAGAAGGGGGAAGGTGTAGGAAGCCTGCTTGATTGGTGGTGGGTGGGCATTACCATGCAGTCTTGGAATCTATATAACATTGTAAACTTATGTTACCTCAACTTTTTAAAAAAATGCACCTTTTAATAATGTAGCTTGAAAACATGGAAGAAACTAGAAAAAAGAATGTTACCACAATGCAACAAATGAATAAGGAAAATATATAAAAATGCACAAATAGCAGCTGCTTGAGGAAAGAAATACTTACATCTTTCCAAATGGAAAATGGAGCCAGGCTGAAAATAAATCAAATGCTGGTCGTGTAATTCGTGAACAAGGTCAAGAAAGATACAAAAAAATAGATGGGACCAAAATGAGCAAAGGGAATTGGAGGAAAATAAGCATTCAGTTGCTGACAAACCCAGATTACACATACAAATAAGAAATAAGAAAAAAAATTAGAGCAGAAATAAAATACTTAGGAATAAATTTAACCAAAGAAGGACCACAATTGAAAATTGAAAACTACTAATCAGTGTTGAAATAAATTTAAAAAATTTAAATAAAAGCAAAGACATCATGTATTTATGGATTAGAAGATTTAATATTTAATATTGTTATGATGGCAATATCCCCCATATTACTCAGAGTCAATGCAATCCTTATCAAAATTCCCACAACCTTTTTACAAAAATGGAATTCCAAGGTATTCCAAATAACCAAAACAATATTGGCAGGGAAAAGAACAACATAAGGTTCATATTTCCCAATTTCAAACCTTATTACAAAGCTACAGTAATCAGACCATGTGATATTGGCATAAGGATACTTGTATAAAGCAACAAAATAGATTTCTGTGCACCCAGAAATAATCCCATACATCCACAATCGATTGATTTTTCAATAAAGATGCCAAAACCATTCAATGGGAAAAGGATAGTTTTTTCAACAGATGGTTCAGGGGCAACAGGATATCCATATACAAAAGAGTGAAGTTGGACTTTATTACTCACCATATAGAAAAATTAACAAACTAATTATAAATACCTATATGTAAAAGCTACATCTACAAAATTCTTAGAAGGAAATACAGGAGTAAATCTTTATAGCCACAGATTAGGCAATGTTTTCTCAAATATAATACCAAAATCATAAGTAGCATGAGGAAAAATAAATTGGGTTTCATCAAAATGTAAAATTTTGTGCCTCAAAGGATTATCAATGAAATGAAAGACAACCCACAAAAGGGAAGAAAGTATTTGGAAATTATATATCCAGTAAAGATTGTATATCCAAAATATATAAAGAGTTCAACAACAAAAATACAATCAATCTGATCTTTTTTTTAAGATTTATTTATTTATACAAGAACTGGGGTACAGGCCAGATGCTCGGGAGAGTGAGAGGATTCACCAGAGACAGAGTGGGGAACAGAACAGGCAGACTAACAAAATACACTGCTGAGGGGAGCAGCAGACGAGACAGGAGAGGTCTGCCGTGCCATATGGGACCCTCCCTGGCCGGCCGGGATCAAACCAGCGTTGCCAAGGCTTTGGACAGCTTTGCAGCGCTGCACTCAACCACCAGCATCACCAGGGGAGGCCCAATCAATCTGATCTTAAAATGAGCAAAGGATTTGAAGAGATATTACTTCAAAGAAGTCATGCAGATGTGCGGTAAAAAGATGGAAAGATAATGAACATCATTAGGTCATTAGGGAAGTGCAAATCAAAACCATAATGAGATGCCATTTCACAGCCACTACTATGGCTACAGTTAAAAAATCAAAGCAAACAAAAACCCCAAATGCCAAGTATTGAACCCATTTATACCTTGCTGCTGTGGAAAATGGTTTGGCAATTCCTCAAAAAGTTAAAGAGTTACCGTATGTTCCAGCCATTCGAATCCTAGATGTTTATCCAAGAGAACACAAAAATTAGTATATGAATGGCCATAGCACCATTATTCATAATAGCCCCAACGTGGAAACAAGCCAAGTATGCATCAACCGAGAAGCAGATAAACAAAATGTGGTCTCGCCATCCAATGAAATAATATTCAACCATATTAAGGAGTGAAGGACTAAGACAGCACAGATGAACCTCAAAACTGTGCTAAGTGAAAAAAGCCAGTCACGAAAGACCTTGCATTGTATGACTCCATGTGTATGAAAAACCCAAAATAGGAAAATCTATCGAGGCAGAAAATAGATGAGTGGTTGCTTACAAATACCTAAATGTAAGGATATGGGAATTTGAGAGTAGTAGCTAAGGATTTCTTTTTGAGTTGATAGAAATGTTTTAAAATTGTGTGAATAGATGCACAATTCTCTGTATATACGAATAGTTACTGACTTTTGTACTCAAAATGAGTGACTTACATGGCATGTGAGCTATTTCTCAGTAAAGTTGTTTGAAAATGGACACTATCAAGAAAGAATTCAAAATGACATTTGCTTTTTTCTCTTGGTCTCTTTTTCCTCTTGCTTTTTTCTCTTGCTTGCTGTCTTGGTCACTTGGCTGGGCTCTGGGTCCTGTCCTTCTGGCTATAAATAAGGGATTCTTTATATAACATTTGTGTAGCATAAAGAAAAAGTATTATTTTCCTAGTTGTTGAATAAGTGCCCCCAGGAGAACCAAAATAACTTCCCTTAGGAGTGAGCCTTCCTCATTTACTTGGGGGTTAATTTGGGATTAAGAAGAAGAAAACAAAACCAGGTAATTGCTCTTTGTTGAGAATTTGAGGGCACAGAAGAACCAAAAAGAGGACAGGAAGGAGGACTGTCTTCAACAATGAGATTGCCATAGTCAATATTTATTGTGCTGGACAGGGAAAGGCACGGCTTTGTGGAGGCTTCTGGTGGCTGACTCGGGGACCGAACCCTTAAAAACTGTGACACCTACACCAGGAAATTCTGGTGAGCAGCTCAAGCATGGGTTCTCCCAGGAGATGTTTTGGACAGCATGGCCCTTGCAGATGCTTCAATAGCCACTAATGCGTCCTGGAGATAAACCCCTACTCACTGCACTTTGGGAAGAAGATCCAATCATAGGGTTTCTTCAGAGTTGAGCCAGGTGTCTTCACAACTCTGCAAAGTAGAGCATCAACCAGAAACTGAGACTTTCTAAATGGGAAGAGTCCTCAATGGAAGGGAAGGAGGAAAACCTGACTGAGCGCTTTGGTCCTGAATCAGTGGAAGGAAGAAATGGAGAAGAGGGTTGGAAGCAGCAGTCAGACCTGTCGGGTCCTGGTTATCTACTTTATGGGCAGTGCGCTTCTCGAGGGTGAGGGGCCTGCCATAGAAGATCAGCAGCGCAGAGGCTTCAGGGGTGGGAAGAAAGAGGGCCACTGGGCCCCTTCTCACCTGCTTCTGGGAACTGCTCCACCACTGGGACGCTGCCCCTTCCCTCCTTGTGTCTTCTGGTGCGCTCTAAAGTTGGGAAGTAGTTTGAAAAGGAAAATTTGTGCTTCCAGTTCCTCCACCATCTCCCCAGGCCCAGAAGCACCAGCTCCAAGAGAGTAAAAGAGAGACAGAGTCCGCTGACCGCGAACATGGTCTTCAGGAAGATGCTCTTCTCCATGGGGCGGGACAGATTGCAGGTTATGCTCCCCAGGCAAGGCTCTCGACGGCATGCAACGGAGCTGGGCACCTTGAACCCGAAGAGGTGGTACTGCCCCGCCAGGGCTGTGCCCTCAAGGACCAGTCGCACCCCCAGCTGGGCCATGTAGGCCCAGAGCAGCCTTGGGCTTCCAGCCTCTGAGGGCTCCCTGATGCCCTCCCCTTCCAGGACCAGGGTCTCCCCCTTCTTCGCCTTTTCAGGTTCTTCCCAACGCCAGATCACGTGGTACAGAGCGAAACCTATGTAGAGGGCACTGGGCACAGCCACCAAGAGGACATGGAAGGCCCAGAAGCGCAGCGGGGAGAGAGGGTGGAAGGCGTCGTAGCAGGCGGCCTTGCAACCCGGCTGTTGGGTGTGACACACGAATTCACTCTGCTCATCACCATAGACCCCAGTCCCGCTGGCGGCCAGCAGTGCCAGGCGGAAGCTCAGCAGCACGGGAAGCAGGAGGCGCCCCACGGGGGTGGCGCAGCGACTCTCCTCAGCTGCCAGCCGAAGCAGGAACCTGCCACACATCCTGTGAGGGAACAAAGAACAACTGTGGGTGTAGGTGTGTTCACCGCCCTCCACTCCTGCTGCCAGGTTGGCCCAGGCAGCCTTCCTGCTCCTCTCCAGGGAGCTGGTTGCTCAAACACTAGGGTTCTGACAGGGCCGCGTTAGAGAACGTGGAGTCATCTCTGTCTAGTGGTGAGTGGCTGCAGGTGTGGCAGCAGGTGTGGCCCCCTGCACTGCTAGAGGGGACGAAGGTCTCTGTCTCTCTCTTCCTCCTCACTCGCTCCCAAACTTTGACTAGTCAGAGAGCAGCGGCCTCTGAAAACTGGTGCTTCCCCAGGCATTGGCTGCCAGCTCTGAGACCGCCGTCGGCATCACCTGAAGGAAAGCAGGGGGAGGCGTATTCTTTCACTGCCTGCTTTTCTCTGGCTGGGTGCCCTCAGCTGCTCAGGTGTCCGGAACCTGCCCCTTCCCCATCGCGGTGACAAGATGGAGATGCTGTGAGTTTAGGGCATTTGAGGGAAATCCAGGAAGCAGAGTGGGTGTGGGGCTTGCTTTAGTCTTATGTTCTTTAGAACCAGCCAGCTTCGGAGAAGCATAATATTTTGAAGGGAGCCCAGCAGAATCTACTAGTTAAACATGAAGGGGGTTGAGAGCCAAAACCAAAGCTGACCGGATAAAGATTTGAAATTCATCTCTGCTTTGCCACTGTTTCTTGGGCTTATGTTGCTCTTGTGGTACAAGGGACCTGGGTCAAGGACAGCTTTCAGAACCTCCTCAGGTCTTTGGACGAGTCACCGCAGGCTCCAAGCCCAGCTGTGACATCTTTGTCTCATCAGCAGCCTTCCTCAGGCCCAGCAGCTCTTTCTAACCATCCCATTCAACGCAAATTTTTACACACCTGGTCCGCCTCACGCTCAGAGGCCTGTGCAAACACGTTATTCCACAGAGAAGATAGATTCTTTGATATGAAACCCACAGGTGCTCCTCTATCTTCTTTGTTATTTCCTTCCATAGCATTTCAGAGTAAGAAGTGGCTTTTCACGTGCCCCAGGCTGCCCTCCCTACTAAGCCTGTGTCCTCAGGTCTCTCCTACCTCTTCAAGTACTTCAATTCTCTCTCCCATAATTCAGACCATCCTGTTTTCTCTCTATGAACACGAGAAAACACCTCCCCTTTAACTCTAATAATCATAATCTGATTTTCAGAGTTCAATTGGCAGCTAATGCCTAAATGTCTCATAGAAGCTTCCCAATTATAATACTCAGAAAGTACACAAAGCAATTTTCATTGACTATTAGAGTCATAATCTACAGAACAGGCCATATGCCAAAACCTCTGCAGAACAGTCACTTCTGAATAGTCAGAAGGGAGAGATTGAGAATCATCTAAGAGACTGTTGTAAAGGTGTCTGGAAATGCGTCACCATCCACCAACTGTGAGAAACTGTATCTTGAGCCACTAGGAATCAGTTTGCGAATGTCTGCCCATCAGGCCCTAGTTTCTACTCCATTATAGACTGTGAGGCATAGCAGGTTGCCGAAAATTCTTTTCTATAAAACAAAGTAAAATCTTTAGAAAATGTCTAATTTTAGTCTCCAGAAATGTGCAAAATCAGTCTTATGATTCAACCTGACTGATTGAAGATAAAGATGTATCCTCTCTCATTCCAAGACTCCTCAAATATGAGAGCAAATGGATCTTTTAAATGAATGGACCTACCACAGATAGAGTGGGAAGAAGGTCATCACAACTGAGATCATTTTGAAGGTCATTGGACAGATTCTGAGGAACTCAAGTTGGGAAATTGCTGGAAAGCACCTTGAGTGATTCTTCCCAAATTCAGAGGAAGAAGCTGAATAACTGGGGTCCTCCCTGGTGGCACAGGGGTTAAAGACAGAGAGCTATCAGCTATCAAGCTATCACCAGGCATTGCAGCCTGAGTTCGATCCTGGCCAGGTAACTAACCCACATATGGCTCAGCAGACCTCTCCTGTCTCCCTGCTGCTCTCCTCAGCAGTGTATTTCAGTAGATCCTCCTGTTCTGCCCTGCAGTCTGTCTCTGGTGAGTCTTCTCACCCCCCGTACTTCTGGCCTACACCCCAGTTCTTGTATGCATAAATAAATAAATATTTTTTTAAAAAAGATGAGTAACTGAAAATAATAGAAGGTAAATAAATAAGGGGTCAAAGCCTGTTTCCTTATTTGAAAATCAAGACAGCAATTAAGCAAAATTACCAGCTGACTTACCGGATGAGAGAAAGCACTAAGTGAAATGCCCGGAAAAGAAAGCAATTTCTCAATAACTGTTTAACTAAGGTTTGGAGAGATATCACGTTCCACAGGGGGACCGAAAGGAAGGTCAGCTCCCAAGGCTGGCCCTGGCTTTTGCAACATTGGCCTAGTTGCTCAACCTTGCCTTTATGGACATATGGGCCTGATAATGTTGGGTGGGGGTGCTATCCTGTCCATTATAAGATGTTTAGCAGCACTGGGGTCTCTAAGTCACTAGATGCCAGTAGCATATCCCCTCTCACCCACACATGTCCAGAGAGTGCTAAGTGTCCCCCAGGTGACAGCCACTGCTTGAGGGTGCCACGGAACCACCACCTCTCCATGCCTGGCTTCAGTTAACAGCTCTGTCAAGCAAGATGTCATCTCAAAGGGTTTTTCTAAACTTCCTTTTGATGGGGCATGATAGTCAGTTCATTTCCAGGCTGGTGGCACTTCCTCCTCACCCAGCTCCACCTGTGAGGAGGCCAGAAGTCCTGTCCTGCCTTTTTAGTTTGTAGGGCCACTGCTCTGAGGAGAGGTGGCCGGGCCCTGGGTGTGTCTGCCCTTGCTCTCCTAGAAAGTTACCAGACTGAATGCCAATTTGATAAATTCTCGAGCTTTCCTCTCAGCCTAATCTCATTTCAAAGTGTAGACCCAGCACCCTCTAAATACATTTCCAGCACATTCCTAGCAGACCTGGAATTAATACAAAACAGGCCTGGCATATTCCTAGTTTAAGAAATAGTATCCATACCCATCCCATGCCTTGGCCAGACCCCCAAAGGTCCTCCACAAGGCTCTCAGGACCAATCTCAGGATTCCCCCAGAGCTCACCACAGAGCTTTGGGGTCAGGAAGGGAGAAAGCAGAAAAAGCAGGGTGGAGGGTATTGCCTGAGGGCCTCTGCCTTTGGAACCCTCACAATCTAATTCTAAGCACTTTTCCATGTCTGTTGCCCTCCCCCACTCCTCACCATTGTCACCAAAATGACACTTATTGGACACACATTCTGGGGCTTCATGGAGGACGCAGTCAATATCGTGTTGTATCTCCCAACATCCACAGACCTAAGGGCATTTCCTACATGACCGGATGCTAAGCACAGCCTTCCCTCACCCTTGCTTTCCTGGGACCCTGTGGCTGCCCCCATCTCTCCAGTTGTCCCCAGCCCACATCTCTCCTTCTCTGAGGCCCAAATCCTTCTCCCACAAATGGGTCTGCAGCTTTACCCCACAGGGCCAGAGTCCCAAGGCTGAATATCAGGACTCAGAGAGCTGAGGGCTCAGCACTGTTCATGGAGCTGGCACAGGGGGCATCACTCTGTTTCTAGGAGTGGAGAAATTCTTTGCAAGTTTATTTATTTGGGGCAAAGTTTAGCAGGAACCCTGTCAAGATTTTAGTCAGTGAAGCATATTCATAAGTTTAAGGACTGGGAGAGGAAGAAAAGGCCAGCATTTGAAGAGGTTTTCAAACATGTAAATAGATTTTTAGTTACATCCTGATTTTGTTAATAATATTTGTAAGCATCTCTTGTTCCGTTAGAGAGCAATTTCAGGATTCCGTTGGTGGCAGAATCCATGTCAGATACTTAAGGCGTGAGGGAGGCACGTCCATTAAGCACAATGCTGGACCCAGCTTACTGCTCCCATCTCACCCTATCTGGCCTAGAAAACATTCTAGGTTCTTCTAGTCAAAAGTGGTCCCTGGAGCAGCAGCCCTGACATCAGCAGGAATGCAGAACGTCAGGCTACATGGCAGACTGACCAAATCATATGTGAACTTTCATAATATCCCATGTTATTTGGGGTCTACATTGGAGTGGGAGAAAAGCAACAGAGAACCCCAGGCAGCACTCCCACCTCTGCCCCCTGCCTCTTCCAGCCCAGCTGCTCTCTGACGCCAGCACTTACCTGGCAGCTCTGGACTGAAGCAACAGCAACAGGGGATGGAGGCAGAAAGGCGTCCTGAGACTGGAGCCTGCAGGGTCCCAGCTCTCTCTGGGGGCCCTGCCTCCTGCCACCACCCACTTCTTCCCCCTCCCGTTCATTCCTGGCAGCCTCAGTGAGGAGTCAAAGAATTGCAGCTGAAGGAGCAGGCAGCCCTGCAGCGAGAGAATGAGCTCTGAAGAATAACCCTCTGTTATTGTGGGTGAGGGGTCTGTCTACTAAGTGAACTGAAACAGTAATTTTCAGATTATCTGAAAGGGTTACAATAGCTTTGGAGTATTTCCAGTGTGGAGCCAGGAGGGCGGACAGGGCTCGGGCAACAACAGACAGAATTTCCATAAATTTCAATCTGTATTAAGTCCCCTACTCTTCTGGTCAAAGCATAAGTTTACCTATGGGGGTGGAGGGCAGATGGGAGAAGGAGAGGATTCTTGGGTGTGGGTGTAGGTGTGGGTGTGTTTGCTACATTTCTGCAGGCAGCAGCCTTCCCAGAACTCATTGTGATCTCAGGATGTCTCTCCCGTAGGCTGGGAGAAACAGCACAGTGTTCTCATAGCACAGTGGGGTTCTGCTCTGAGCCCTCTCAGCAATTCAGGCAGGCCAGCCCCTCTCCACCAGGATTCCATTTGATATTAAAAGGTTAATACTTGCTCACCTATGGATTGCTTTTGCCTGAAGCCTTTATACTAGAGTCAATTGGTTAACACACCACAATATCACAGTGTTAGAGCATTCTGAATCTGACTATATACTTACCTTTACCATTGTGGTGCTTTTCATGTTAGAAATAGGCATCTTTTATTTTAGCTTGAACTTCAGCATTTTTGTAAGGCAGGTCTAGTGATAAGGAGGTCATTTCATTATTTTAATGGAGTAAATTCAACTTTTGTTTACTTAGGAGAGTCTTTATCATGCCTTCATGTCTGAGAGACAACTTGGCTGGGTATTCTTTGTTGGCAGTTTTTATTTCACTGCTTTGAATATACCATCCCTTCTCTTCTGCCCTGCAGCGTTTCTGCTGAAAAATTCACTGATGTCTTTATGGGGTTCCTCTGTATGGAGGACTTTATTGTCTCTTGCTGTGTTTAACTTTTCTCTTTGTCTTTGATTTTATAGTTTTATTATAATGGATCTTGGAGGAGATCATTTTGGCTTGACATCTTGGAGTTACCTTTTAGGTCCATGAAGTTGCATGTCCAAATCTCTTTGTCAGTCTAAGAAGTTCTCAGCAATTATTTCTTTAAATAAGCTTTCTTGTCCAAAAATTAACAACAATGTAAGAAAAAAGTACTACACTTGAAATTTTTAAGAAAGAAAAAAAATAAATAAGCTTTCTGCCCCATCCCCGCTTCTTCTCTTTCTGGGAGTCCAGAGATACATACATAGGGTGTTTCTCTTAATAGTGTCCTGTAAGACACAAAAGCTTTCTTCGTTGCTTTACATTTTAATCTTTTTCCTTCTCTAACTGATCATTTCAAATGATGTTATTTCAGCTTCATTTATTTTTTTCTTCTCCTGTCCAGTTCACTACTGAAGCTCTCTATTGAATTCCTCCACTCAGTCATTGTGCACATCACTTCCAAAATTTCTGTTTGACTCTTTTTTATGTTTTCTATCTCTATGTTAAACTTCTTGTTTTGTGCTTATATCGTTTTCCTGATTTTGTTGAATTCTTCATCAGGGTTCTGTAATAGCTCTTGAGAATACAATTATTTTGTCTTCTTAGGCAATTCATATATCTCCATTTGTTTGAGAGCAGTTATGGGAAGTTTACTGTGTGCCTGTGGTGGTGTCATTTTTCCATTTTTTTAATGATAGTTGTCTGCACATTTCAAAAAACAGCCGCTTCTCCCAAACCTTGATAATGACTTCAGTAAGGAAGACCTTCACGTGTGGTGGGGACACCATGGAGTGTGTTGTGACCCCTGTTACATACAGGCCAGGAGGGGAAAAGCGGGAGTATACTTTGTAAGATTCATTTTCTGTATGTGAAATGGTGTAACTGTGCTAAGATCAAGAACATTGTTTACAATACAGGACATGGAAACAACCTAAGTGCCCACTCGCAAAAGATTGAATCAAGAAAAGATGGTTTATCCACACAGTGCCATACTATCCCGCCATCAGAAAAGACAAATGTTACCATTTACAGGAAAATGAAAGGAACTTGGGAGAACTGTGTGTAGCAAAGCACATCAGAACAAAGACAGATGTCGGATATTTACACAGTAGACAACGAGACAAAGCAAAATATTTATAAAAAATAAGTGGACATTAATAAATGAAGTGAGGTTTCAGAGATTGAGGGAGGTAGAAAAAACAAAGTGTCAAAGGAATATAAGGAATGGTGGTGGGAAAGAAATATTCACATCCATTCTATAGAATATTAAGTAGCTATTAAAAGAATAAAGCAATAAATAAATATAGAAACACAAATAACTTAAAGGTAAAGGGATGCAAAAATATACCATGTTAACACCAATCAAAGAAAGCCAAAGTATATATTTTTAGTTTATTATTTACATCATTATAATTTTTGTACAGTAGGAAAAAGACAAAACTTGCAAACTAACCATAGAGCTGAGGCACACAGCGGGGGCAGAAGAGGGGGAGGGGTCAAAACAGGGAGGGAAGAGCACAAGGGACTATGATGATGGTCACAGGTGGTGGGAGACCTAGGGGACTACACCTGAGGGGAGATATCAAATACTGTATGAAGTATCTATGTTAACATCAAATTAGATGTCAGAGAAAAAAATTTACCAGGGAAAAAAGGTCATTATTTTATTTTTTTTTAAGATTTATTTATTTATTTATACAAGCACTGGGGTACAGGCCAGAGGCGCGGGAGGGTGACAGGATTCATCAGAGACAGAGCACGAAGCAGAACAGGCAGATCTACTGAAATACACTGCTGAGGGGAGCGGCAGGCGAGACAGGAGAGGTCTGCTGTGCCATGTGGGTGTCTCGCCAGCCGGCTGGGATCAAACCCGTACTGCAGAGGCTGCGGACAGCTTCACAGTGCTGTGCTCAACCGCCTGTGCCACCAGGGAGGCCCTGCTAAACATTCTTAAGACTGAACTGAATCAGGCACCTTCAGCGTCTTTGTTCATGGCCTCTCCCACGAAGCTGACAGCTGTGACCCCACCATTTGGAATTGTGCCGATGGTCAAGTCATAGTGACCAAATTCCTTGTCTAAACAACTAAAGTGGGGGCTGGAAAGTGGGGGGGCATGCAGGGTTCAAGGAATAGGCATATTTTTCAAAGTTGCATGAATTTCTCCTGATTCCTCAATGGCTCCATTTATTTATGTCCAAAGCACCCTGGTCAATATGGGTATTGGGGGAGGAGGCTAAGGTTGACGCTGGAGGTGGGGGCGGGGGAAGAGGGTTATGTCTAACTGTTTCTGGGCTTCTGAGAGGACCCTAAACACCAAGACAAACTTCTCTTTCACAATAACTTTCTGAGGGTTCATGCCAGGAAAGAAGCCCCCAAGGGTAAAGAGAACTCTCGTCCCACTTCTTTATTCCAGTGGACAGTGCCCTCTTTGTCTCTCCTCCTCCCACCAGATGAGACCAGTCTCCTCCCACAGCCATATGTTGGTGATATGTGCCAAGACCTGGAGCAGAAGGGTGCCCACGATGCAGGGATCACCCAAGGGTAGGGAGTGCAGACCTCGCATTTTACACTCCAAGAGTGATGGAAAGAAACTCTTTCTTCTCTCCCTCCCTCTTTTCTATGACAGGATGCATCTATCTGGTTTGTGGGAGAGACCCCAAGGAACAAGGATCGAGAATGAGTCAACAGAAGGAAAGCGTCAGGACTAGAAGAAAAACATTGGGCCTCCCTGGTGGCGGAAGGGGTTAAGCACAGCATTATGAAGCAATCCCCAACCTCTGCAGCACAAGTTCAATCCCCAGCCTGCTAGGGAGCAACCCACATGGCGAGGCAGACCTCTCCTGTCTTGCCCGCTACTCCCCTTCAGTCATTCTGCCTGTTCTGCTCCCCACTCTGTCTCTGCTGAAAACTCTCACCCCCCACATCTCTGGCCTGTACCCCAGCTCTTGGATGCATAAATAAATAAAATCTTAACCAAAAAAAAAAAGGAAAACATCTCCCCAGAACTGATAGAACAGCACAGCACTGCCTGGGGTATTATATGATCTGGAGAGAGGGGAACTAAACTAGTCCCAAGCCCATCATTGTGTACAACTCTGGAGGAAAAAAAAAATAAGCTAGTACTTTCTTAAGATTGTGCAGATTTCAAATCTGTAACATTTACAAGCAAAGATTCTACTTAGTAACAAGTTTAGCTCAAGAAACTGGTGATAACACAGCATCACAGTTTTATCTCATGCTGATGCTATCTAGTTCATTACCTAAATTTCTAGAAAACTCATCCTGCATTTTCCATCATACAAAGGCAAGTCCTCTCCCCAAGTGAGCCCGCAGTGCTGGGAGGTTGCAATTTGTCCCAGTGACTATTCTTCCTTCTTGATCCTCTGTTGCCCCAGAGTGGAACTCACAGTTGATCCGTGTCTCAAACATCTCTTTTGCAGATCCTTACTTCTTTACACCAATTTTTCCAGGTTTTAGGCCACTGTCCACCCCAAAGATTAGGCCTTGTTTCTCTATAATTGTGAAGGCAATAAGAGCCAGGTGGTGGGCATGGAGATGAAGGAGAGCCAAGTTCAGGAGGCCAGGGAGGATATCTTCATGGTGACCTTGAAAGACATCATGGCCTATTGCAAGAACCAAGAAGGCCGGTGGACTGAGGGTGGTGGATGGAAAATTAGGAGTGGACTGTTGTCCCCAGCTCAGGGGGAAGGACCCAGCAGGCATGAAAAGGGGGAGTTAGCATGAACTAACTATAGACCCCCAGAGGTCAATAAAAGAATGAAGTAGAAACACACAAACATTTCTGTATTCACCACCATCCCCCACAATACACTTGCTTTCTTTCCCCCCGTGATACCCCAACCCTCACTCTCAGACCTCAGCTCATACAGGACATACTCAAAAGCCAAAACCATTGCCTCAAAGCACAATCTGAATATCAGGCTATTTCTGACTGTTCAGAAAGGATCGACAGCCTTGCACAGTTGTAAAGATGAAACAGACAAAAATCTAATAATGTTTAATGATTAAAGCCTAAAGCCTAATAACAAAAAGTTTAGGTTTTTGTAACCTAATTACAAAGCCTCATATAGTTAATAGCCAAGATGATCAAGACATCCCTGCCAATGTCGTGTGATAGGTACAGACGGTGAGTACCGAGCACTTCCCCTGTGAAGAAGCTCGTCTGAAATGGCATCAGGAAAATCGTGAGAGCTGTTGCAGGTGAGCGGGATATGGGCCAAGGACAGAACATCTGTTGGCAGATGACAGCAGATGCCACAGGACAGGGATGTGTCCAATGCGCTCACTTCTCTGACTCTAGTGCTCAGCCTAGTGAGCAATTCAAATGGGAGCTTGGGGATCAGATTCCGGAAAACAAGGTGCGGGCCACTGTTGTGTCTCCCCTCACGGCCCATGTTCTCTGCCTCACTGACCCCCCCATGTCAGTACTTCTTAGTCTTTTGTGCCACCTGCTCCCTGACCAGTTATTCTCAAGATAATTTTAATTTTTTAATTAAAAATGTATGGATTTTTTTCAAGATAATTTTTAATGCATAAAAGCGAACACATAGGATACTGAGAATGCCAGCTACGTGCACTGTCTCCAGCACGCTTGGACTCAACCTCCCAGGTTTGTCCTTGCATTCCCCAAGTCCTGCACACTGGCCTATGGTATCAGCCTGGGACCTAAAATTAGGCCTTCTGTGAGCATTTCTTTTTTGTTGACCACACTAGACAACTTTCGCAGCTGTTTTTCTCCCACTGCATATCACAACCAATAAGAACCTCCCCAAGATACTTGTATTTTCATGGCCTTCAGCCCACTCTGGCCTTGTAACCAGCCTAGCTTCCCCTCCGTTTCCCTTAGCAACTGTTACCTGGAAACAATCCTCTTCCCAATCTCAGTATCAGTCAGAATCACTGGTTGCTGAAATAGAATCCTATTTGATATCAAGCAGGAAATAAATGTAGGTCCTGTCTAGCTCTCGGAACCCATGGAGAGGCTAGAGAAATGAAGCTTCAGAATCAGGCAGGTGAAACACCTGCAGAATCACACCCAGAGTTACTCCAGTAAACATGCTGCTGACGGAGGTTGCAGAGGCCACAAAGGGTGCCAGTGACCCCTCAATGCAGGCCAGACACCTCTACGACTACTGCTGGGGTAAGGGGTGATCTGGCAACACCCGGACCCCCCTACTGAGCCTAAGGTGAGGATGGGCTGATAGACTGGAAAGTGACATGTCCCAGGTATCTGCCATTCATCACACCGCCCTCTGCCCACTGGCATCCCTTCCCCTGGTGGATACACAAGTGCCAGTCTTCAGATCTGCTGTCTCAACTTGAGATTTGTACACCGTCTGTAGACACTGAGCATGACCTCAACCCAGCTTGGCTGGGCATCCTTTTCTCTTAGTGTGGGGAGGAGCCTGTCCTCCACTCTCATTGGCCATTGGTTTCTCCTCCCCTGTGCTGGGCACAAATCCCAGCCATTCTCATAACTACACCTGGCTCTACCTCCAAGTAATCTGCTCTGAGCTCCAGGAACTGAGGCAGTCCAGAAACTTCCAACAGGCACAAGAGGCACAATGGTCCCTGTCCTGTTGTCCCTCCTGTTCCTTCTAAGCCCTGCTGTCCCACAGGAGACCCAGGATGGTGAGTGGGGAAGCAGGGTTGGTATGGGGAAGAATGTGGCGGGGGGTGCATGGTGTGAATGGGACAGATGGACTAGGAGAGGGTGTTTGGTGCAGCTGGGAATCCCAAGTGAGCTGTAGCAGTGGGTAGCCACACACTTCCACAAGCATTCAGGGAGTCTCTGGATTCATGCTAAATGAGACCTTAAGGAATCAGAATCTAAAACTTATAATTTACAGATGAACAAAACTAAGACTCAGAGAGGTAAAGTAACCTAGCCAAGGTCACACAGCCCAGCATAGAGCAGGAACCACACAGGTAGAACTTTTCTACTCTTCCTTCCCTCCTTCCAATGTCCGATTCATGGGAAGAGTGAACCCAGAATATGAGGGCAAGCGAACTGGAGGGTTGGTTCTAGAAGGAAACCCATCCCTTCGACCCCAAAAACTTCACTACAGTGAGCCCAAAAAGCAAATGGTCAGAAGACTAGGCTGTAGAGCTTAGAAAGAATATCAGAGTCATTTCTAGGACAGGAGAATGAGGCTGCTTTTGTAATACTAAAGTTCAGGAATAAATGTAAGCTAAACTGCACAAATTTAAAATTCATTGCATTTAGAAGTTGTCGGAGTATGTATTTTATATTATTTTTATGATAACCATATTTAGAATGTTAATCATATCCTATACCGATATATTAGACAGATATCTCAGAGAAACAGAACTAATAAGATATATATACAGAGAGAAAGAAAGATTTATTTTTAAGAATTGATTCACACAATCATGGGAATTGGCAAATCCAAAATCATCTGTAGGGCAAGTCAGCAGGCTGGACACCCAAGAAAGAGTTGATATCACAGTCTTGAGTCAAAAGGAAATCAGGAGGCAATCCCTTCTAGTTTGGGGGCTCTCAGTCTTTTTTCTGGTGGCCTTCAACTGATTAGATGAGGCCCACCCATATTATGGAGGATAATCTGCTTCATTCAAGGTCTACTGTCTTTTTTCTTACGGCGTTCAACTGATTAGATGAGGCCCATCCACATTATGAAGGATAATGTTACATTTGGAAATAAATTAGCTATAATGATTCAGTATTTTAACTAGGAAGCTGCTAGATGTTATATCATGTGAGTGCTATCATGAATTAATTGTGGAAATGTTCCCCTTCTCCCATCCCTGACTCATACCAAAATGCAAGTTACAACCCTGGAAAATCTGAGATCCATACTAGTATAACCTTGTATCAATCCATCTATGTCATTTCTGGAATTTTCTAATAAATTTCCCTTCCTATACATTCTAACTATATGTATTTGTTGAATAAGATCCTTAGGCTATGTTCCAGGAACAAAAAAGTTTTTAGTGACTTAACCAACAAATGTTTATTTCTAGGTCATGTAAAGTTGAATACAGACTAGGCAGTTTCCCTTCCCTCCGGGGTTGGGGGGGCGGCGGGCGGGGCGGACTCAGGAATCCAGACCAGACTGTTTGTATCCTGGGACACTTTTGTTTCATCCTGTGGCCTCCAATGTCATCACCTAAAGGGAAGAGAAACAGAGGGGGCAAACTGAGATGACAAGAAAGACAACACGTCCAGTCACAATCCCTTTTGACAGAACTCAACAAGGTCCCAAAATACCTACAAGGAATCCAAGTACAGTCCACATGACAGCTGGGTAAGAGCCAGGGAGGAGGAGGCCCAGTGCCCAGACCTCTTCTCCTGGCCCTCTGCTGCCTACCTTGGGACTCCCCTGCATGGACCCCACACCTCAAAGTCTTCTTTCCTCTTTTGCAGAACATTATTCTCTGAGTTTTCTCTACACTGGGTTGTCCAAACCCAGTGTGGGTTTCCCCAGCTTTCAGGCAATTGCCTACCTCAACGACCAGGCCTTCTTCCGCTATGACAGCAACAGCAGGAAGGCTGAGCCCCTGGAACCATGGAGCCAGCTGGAAGGAATGGAGGACTGGGAGAAGGAGAGCCAACTTCAGAAGGCCAGGGAGGACATCTTCATGGAGACCCTGAAGGACATCATGGACTATTACAAGGATGGAAAAGGTCAGTAGCCCACAGACTGCTGGGATAGACGGTATAACTCAAGAGGCAGCCCAGCAACTGTGAGGGGAGAGAGGTTAGTAGAAGGGAAATCCCAGAGGACAAGCAAGTATAAGTAGAAATACAGTGACATTTCTGTTCTCCCCACCCCACAACATACCTGCTTTCCTCCCTCCCCATCACAGCCCTCACCCTCACTCCCAGGCCTCACTCACACAGGAAGTGATGTCAGAGTCAGCTCTTACCCAAGCACATCTGACCTCTCAGCTCCACACCCCTACCCATCTCAGGTGGATCCACTTTAGAAGGGTTCGCACTCACCATGCCCAGGGAAACACTCACACCGCCCAAGTGCTGGGCCACTCTTGGGGTCGGGCCGCCCATCACGGTCTCACAGTGAACACCCTTCTTAGTTACCTGATCTGAATCTGCAAAACCTGGAGCGCTGAGCTTTACATCCAAGAGATCCCATGAAAGCTAGAACACAGTCTGGCTTCCTCTTCCCTGGAGCCGCATCAACAAGACTAACTGAAGTGAAATTTGTTGGATGAGAGAAAGTACCTGGCCCAAACCATGGCCCATACTAGGAGCGCAGGAAGAATGGAATTAAAAACCATAGAGAGAGGGGCAATGGAATTATAAAGATCCTCTTGTCCATAAGGAGCAGGCTTGGGGGCGCGGGGAGGGGGTGGGCAGAGTACTGGAGAATTCAGAAAGAAAGCACAGGGCTCATAATCTCTATAAGGTTACAAATAATTTCTATTTAACTTGGAAATGCACGTCAGTGTGGTAATGTCAGACGCCCCAAAACTGACAGTATAGTCAGCAAGTGGAGCTCTTAATGAGATGGCACAGAGGGGCTGGGGACTGTGGTGTTTTGAAATTGGCTGGCTGGGAAGAACTATCTCACATCTCAGACTGACCTAAAACACCAAACCATGTGCGTTTCCTTCTCTGTGTCTGCTGTATGCCTGGCTAATATCTTACCAAGATAACAATGTGGGCTTAGATTTCAAAAACCTCTCTTCCTGTGGGCCTGTCTCCTGTCGTGTGAGACTGAGACAGAGTTGAAGCCAAGTTCAGTGACTCCCATGGGGTTGGGGGAGGGTGCAGGGTCTCACACCTTCCAGGGAGTGTTTGGTTGTGAGCTCTGGAGCAACCAAAGCAGCGGAGCCTTCTGGAGTTACGCCTACGACGGACAGGACTTCATCAAGTTTAACAAGGAAATCCCAGCTTGGGTCCCCTTGGACCCAGCAGCTGTGAATGTCAAGCAGAAGTGGGAGGCAGAAGCGGTCTATGTGCAGCGGGCCAAGGCCTACCTGGAAGAGGAGTGTCCCGGGATGCTGCAGAGATACCTGCAACACGGTCAGAAGTATCTGGACCAGAAAGGTACCCACCGCTTCCTCTGCCCTCCCCTGACCCTCCCACCCAGCTGAGAAAGACCAAGGTGATCTTGGGCTGGAAGCTCAGGCAAACCCTGCCATGGCTGCTCTCTCGTGATGCCTCCTGGCTGGGCAGAGGAGAGAAGCCAGGTGTGCTCTCTTCTAGAGGAATGCAGATGAGCAAGTGAGGCAGAATTGGTGGCCACCAGCTGAGGTTTTGCTTTGAGAACGAGAAAGAGGGTAGTATGGCAGGGAGCAGTGAAGGAGCCGATGGATGGACAGAAACAAAGACAGAACTAGGGGCAGAGCAAAGACTGGGGGATCGGGGAGCCACAGAGCCCACGCCAAGGTTTGCTGGGGCTGGGGGGTGAGAGAGAATACAGGGGGCATTCACATCTTCTTGCTATTAGAAGTCTAAATAGACTATGGGGTGGGAAGGAGGCAAGAAAGTCAGCACAGACCTCCATGATATGACAGGGAAGGCTCAGCCTTCCCTGATCTTGGTAGCTTCCCTGGGAAGGCAGATACAGAACTCAGAGCCCTGCCTGGCTGACAGCTCGGGCGTGGGGACAGGGTGGGGGAGATGAGAACAGGAAGAGGCTGCCCCAGGCCTCCATAACCACACACGGTGCCCCCACAGATCCTCCCTCAGTGGCCCTCAGCAGTCACGCGGCCCCAGGAAGTACGAGGACCCTCAAGTGCCTGGCTTATGACTTCTACCCACGAGGCATTCGTCTGCACTGGAGTCAGGATGGTGTCACGCAGGAGACCAAGTCAGGGCAAGTGGTTCTTCCCAGTGGAAATGGCACTTACCAGGCCTGGCTGGTGTTGGAAGTCCCCCCTCAGGTCAAAGCCCTCCACGCCTGCCACGTGGAGCACATCACCCTGGACCAGCCTCTTGTTGCTGTGCTGTGGGACAAGAGTCAGGGGGCAAAGGCTGCAGAGGATGTGGGGACCCAGCCCCAGTAGCCACCCTTCCTGCAGGCCAGGAGTGCGATGAACTCTGGAAATCTCCGCCAGTGTCACTGGGGAGGCCCAGGAGGCAGTGCGAAGGGGCAGGGCGAAGGGGCAGGGCGGGTCTAGAGAAAGAAGACTCGGGACTGCTGGAGACGAAACTGACTCATTGCCAAATTGCCTTGTAACACTTGTTATCTAATCTGTAAAATCAACAACAATTACCTCTTCTAGTGCACAATACAGAAAACATTTTCAAACTAAGAAATGCTATAGAAATGTGAGATTTTTATCATTTGTCCCATCCTCCCACCCCTGCCCCACAGCATTTGATCCCTCAGCTTGGCATCTACTTCAAGCAAGCAATGTTTACTTACAAGCTCTTGACCTGGGGCACCCAGTGTAGCATGGACTGGACCACCAGGTCCCTCGGGCAAGGTTCCGGCACCCGCCCCTGGTATCCCCTGAATGTGAGGTCATAGAATCCTGTGATGCCCTTAATACCAGCCCGAGACTCTTCTGTACCTCAGTTTCGCCAGCACCCCCTCCCTCCCTGGGAGACAGCACCCTCTACTCCAGTTAACTGAGCTTTCCCACCCTGTGACAATGGCCTTGCGATACAGACCACAGCTCATCAGAGGGGGTCCCCTGTAGAACGCACGGGGAAGCAGGCGCGGGCCCTGATAGTCTTGGACTCGCTCCAGGTTCACTTGAGTGTGTTTTTTCATCTTAACTGACTCATCCATCACTTTCCACAGGTTTGAACCCCAAAAGACAGAGCAGAACTCTCACACCTGACTTTTTCTTAAGCCTCACCTGTCCTGAGTGTCTTTTCCTTCTGTGAGACAGAGCCTTCCTTCACCCCACTATGGATTTCTCCAGCGCCAACCTTCCATGCCAAGTACCTTGATTAAGAAAATCATTCCCAGTCTTTAGAATTCTGAGCCAACTTTCCTATTATCCTTGAAAGTCTAAATTTGAAGGCTACACTTTTTTTGATCCTTTGATCCAATTTGAAATTCAAAGCTGAAAAAACAACTTCTTTAGTCTATCGATTTGAAATCCACATTCCCCCTGACGGTATGTATATATATATATATATATATATATATATATATATATATCCATTAAGAGGGCTACAAAAAAAATTCAAATAGTCAAGAGGAAAAAACATAGTGATTGATATTTCAAAATAGTATTATCCTGTGAATAAATAAAGGTAACAAGTGACAGGAGGAAAATGTGAGCTCAACATGGAAATCTAAAGTGCACAAGAACAGGCCAGGGCTAAGGCTGGAATGTGAGGTTCCACTCCAGAGTGACAGAAGAGATTGGGGGGCCCACCAGGAGAGGAATCTCAGGAGACTGAGTCCTGGTCACCAATCCAAACCTCACTGCCTAAACCCAGATGCTTCAGATGAGAGAAATAAATCCTTGTCTGGCTGAAGGCTCTCTTTATCATTCACAAATGCCAAGCCTGTATCCTAATCAAATACAACATGCCGCAGGCAGGTGCTGCTGTGATCCCTGTATTTTCTATTGAAATAAATGCTTAGACTTTTGAAATGGCCTTTACTTAAACTGAGGCAGAGCCAATTAAAAGAAGAGAAGATCAAGACAAAATGTTTTATACTTTGTGATGCTGCATAGGGACCATCCATGCAGACTTATTTCTTTAAACCAGAGTTGTCTCGCTGGAAAAGTCTGCTTGTCCATTCACAGTTGAAAGGAAGTATAGCAGCATGAGGGTGACCCCCAAATATTTTCAGTATACACCCTGTTCTACCTCCATGACTGTTGACAGCAACACCGCAGTGATAAAGAAAAGAAACAGGAGTCGTGCAGCAGGCAGAGAAGGGGTTCAAAATGAACACTGGATGTTGGGCTTTAGGGAGGGTGAGTTCACTGATTTACTCTGACTCCCACCCATGGCTCCAACCTTAACAAGGCGTTGTTCCACTGATCAGTCCCTGGGGTGCAAAGTAGATCAGTCACTGGCCCCCCTGGCATTCAGGTTATACCTTGGGATGTATACCTATTGCCCCAGGGCCATCAAGCCTCCTACTCCGGTCTCACTTGAAAGGAGCCTTCTACGCCACACCCACACACTACGTCCCATTAACCTTGCCTTCACATCCATCTATCCAAGCATCATTTTCACTGTGCTGTCCATAGGTGCCAGCTAGACTCAGACACCTGCTGAGGGAGCAGTGGGCTTCTCTGGACCCTCAAGTACTCAGCACCCAATCCTTATGTGCAGGATCTTAAAACACTTTGTTTGGGGCCAGTGTCATATTTCCTTCTTATGCTAATGGGAAAAACTGTTTTCTGGATTCAGGAAAGAGGTTTCTGCCCTAGGGGATAGGCTCAGTTGCAGTTTCAAGATAGTGCCACGAGAGGGCACTCTGCATCCTGCTAACGGATTGGAGAGGTTCTTCCAGAGGCTTTAAGAGCCTGCAGGATTGCAGCGAGCAGCGGTGAGGAGGGCAGAAGAGTACATTTCTCTTCACCTGTGTTTTTTGGCCTCTTCTCACTCTGTTATCACACCTGTCTCCTAGCCTTTCTACTCGGATGCCCCAAAAACACCTCAAATCACAAGAGCAAATTCCAGCACGATCTTCCTGAATTCACCCCATACCCAAAGACTCCAAAGCTCTTCCTCCTCCTCCTTTTCCTCCCTTCCTCATCCTCTTATTCCCTACCTCCTTCTGGTCCACCTCCTTCCTTCTTATTCTTCTTCTCAATTAGGGGCCTCTCTATCCTCCCAAACACCCAAGACAAGACCGTGGAATCAGCTACCTTCCATCCTACCCGATGGCCATTCTGAGATGTCACCAAAGCCAGATGATGCTCTCACTCTGACCCATTTCTCCACCCAGACTGCTTGTGTCCCACTAGGCTTTGATCAGAGATTTTGGGGTCCTCCCAAGTATCCCCCGTTTCTGAGCATCTTCAGTACTCTGAGTAAGATCACATCATTTCCCTCTTGTAAGGTAAAATAACGTGGAAACAACCCCAGTCCATCAAAGGGTGTAAATGTTATAGGACAGGGAGAGGGGCAGCCCAAACCCCGCAAACCTGCCTATTCTAAATGGGTTCTGCCATCCGCCACATCAACACAAAACATATGAGACTTTAATGGGAAGGAACTTTAATAAAACTAGGAAACAATACAGGTAAGGCAAAGAGTCTAGTTTCTAAGTGAAGCACCCAAAGATACCCGTCCCCTCGTGGGTAAAACTCCATCCATATGGGATCGGCCCAGAGCAAGGCCCCAAAGCCTGCTACAAGTCTAAAGCATCTTCCAGTGGGGACCCACAGAAAAGAGTCAGAAACAACCAGACAAGCCCGGAAGGAAAAGAGCAAAATCAACATCAAGATAAAAGCTGCCATTGTCACCTCCCCATGGGTCTCACCCACATCTGTGTCACCCAGTCCACAACCAAAAGACAAGCGCAGTTTCTTCACGTGTCTCTAGGCTCCATGCGCCTCCTCCAGGTCTCCTGGCTCCATCCTGCTTCCTTCCTCAGTCTCTTCTGCAGCTTCTCCTCTTCCTACTCAGCTCCACCCTCCCTTGGGTGGGGCAGGGAACCTACCCCTTTCCTGGGGACCACCCTGTTACAATCCCCCCTTTTAATTTTTATTCCACCATATCTATGGTGGCACAGATCTCATGGTGTAATATTAGGAGACAGTCTTTTTTTTTAGGGTTACAATGTGTGTAAGAGAAGCAACAATTAGTCAGCAGCATTGTCCATGAATGTCCAGTATGACAGTTTCATTACTTAAAAATAGTCCATTATCCAAGCCAAAAGAAAAAAAAATCTGGAGCATTGGCTAAAACAAGACAGCAAATATATCAAAATCACAGGGAAAAAATTTTAAAATTGGTTCAACTTATGCAAAAACGAATTCTCTCAACCTTGATCCCAAACTTTTTAACAGCATAGCAAAAGTTTGCAAATTAAATTTACTTTTAAACAATTTTTCCTATTTTTGCATAAAATCACAGGGCAGAAAATAACTAACAGCAATTTTTTAGCTGGCTTTGTTGAAATACTCCATACAGGATCAGAGCGAACCGGTGGCATCCAGTCGATGTATGCTTCAGGTATAAAGTTGGTCTCATCAGACTCCACCTGGGCTTTCCTCTTCTCGAGGGTACCAGGGCATTTTCGTTGGCCGGGTTGTCCAGTCCTGCCAATGGAGGCAAGCTTCCTCACCTTCTTTGGAGGTCTCTGGAACCCTACAAACAAGGCAAACAGGTTCTCCTCTTCTTGGTTCAGCTCTTTTTCAACTTTTTGGAAGAACTCCACACAAAGCCACACAATCAAACCACGTCCAATTTTTTGTTAAAACAGACAAAATCCCTATGGAAGTTATGCAAAAACAGACTCTGAGATAAGTAGTAAAAGATTACTACCACTATATTTATGCTGTGTTGGTATCAAGGGGAGAGAAAATGCAAACACAAGTTAGCTTTGCTGGAAAAAATTGCAACCTTGTTGTAGATCCTGGTTACTCAAAACAAAACAAAACAAAACAAAACAAAACAAAACAAAACTTTGTGTATTGAGGACAAAATGCATAAAAAAATTACCAGTATTATGTCAAAGAAAACTTGTAAATGTCAGGTGTATTTCCAGGTCTATTCAGTCCTTTGTAGGAAAGTTTTTTACTCTCAACAGTTTCATTAATAGGAATTTGTTGAGACCTTTTCTCCCTATATTTCCAGAAACAATTTGTGTAGGTGTGAAACAATTGAATTATATAATATTACAAGGTGACAATCACCATTGACAATTTACATACATACCAGATACTGAGAGGTTTTTTCATACACATTTTAGAAAACTACTGTTAACATTTTGTACATACCAAAGTTTTACCATTTTACCAAGTGACAATGCTTTCCTTCCAGTTTTACTTTATTAGGTAAAAGCCAAATAAAACAAATTCATCTAATGCCTTCCCAGGAGGAAAGGGAGAAACTTTGTGGAGTGTCTCAGGAGCTCTACTGAGGTTCCACAAAATTTCCTTGCATCAGTCAAATGACAGGCTACCAAATTTGTACTTGAATTTAGATTTTGGGAAGCTTTGCCATAAATATCAGAAAATTAACAGAAACAACAATATCCAATTTGCCATAAATATCAGAAAATTAACAGAAACAACAATATTCAATGTCTATGAGGGCACCGGCTTAGTTCAGTAGCACAGTGTTGACAATCAAACAATAACCTTTGTGTTTACTCATAACTGGAGACTCTTTATTTTTTTAACATTTATGGGCACCATGTATACCAATTTTAACCTCTAGAGGCCAAGACAGTTAGACACAAGGACATACAGACATACAACATGTAGACAAAGACAGTTTTTTTTTTTTTTTTTAGTTATGCCACGTGGAATATGTTAGGTAACTGTAGTTTTACTCCATAGGCTCAGAAAAAAAATGTCAAAGTCCAAAAAAATGTGGAGTGTTGCTGGCAGAAAAATTTCCAGTTGTCATTCTACAAACCTAAGACTTTGGAAATAGGAAGGAAAAGTTTTATTAATCACAAGAGTTACATGACCTTGTTTATAACCTTAGGGTTTTTAGTGTTGAAGACTTTTTATTAGAAGTCAATCCTAGGGTGTTCTGTACAGCAACTGAAAGAATAAAAGTTAACTTTTAAGCAAAAGGAGTCATTTCTTGTTAGCCACCAAGCAGGCACTCCTTGGGTTTCCTGGAATAGAACCTGAAAAAGCAAAATCAAAATATTAGTAATTAACTTTCAATTAAAAGGAGTCATTTCCTTACTTTTGTTAGCCACTCTGGGACAGAAGCTGAAAGAGCAGATTAAACATTTAAGCACAGATTACACCTCCCCCACACTAGGGAGGGACGACAACAACACAGGTATGAAAACCTGGTACAGTTACATGATGCACCCTAAAGAGTGCTTTCCATAACAGACTTTCCTCAGTAGGAAGCAGAAACTTAGAATATCCTCTTACCCCAGCAATTGAACAAATTCAGTATTCAAAATGGCAAACATGACCAAAACAAATTGTGTAGACAAAATTCACAGCAGCAAATCCTTTCAGACTCAGACAAAATGTTGTTAATTTTTTGATCCAGACTTTGCAAAAATTCAAGTTATCTCCAAGAATCCATCAAGGATACCAGCAATTACCAGTTACTGCTTAAGGCTACTCTTTCCTTAACACCCAGGCATACATTTGCTAATTTAAACACCACTGCTCTACAATTGGCTTGCAAAATCCATCAGGCAGAGAGCAGGAAGTAGCCAAAGACAAAGCAACATACCACTGAAGAACCATTATTGCCTTTAGAAATGCTAATGAGACAGCAGAGATTACAAAAAGAAAGAAAAAAAAAGTTCCAAAGTCCTAGCAACAAGAACCTCTGAATTTTACAAAAGCTCGCCAAGTGGCCTCAGATGCCATCTTTGATCTGGCCACATGGTCCAATGTACTGCCTAATCTATTGAGTAAAACTGGCACAGAACAATTTGCACAAATTAAAATCTCTTAGCAAGTCACCACAAACACACACCACCCTGTTACATAAAGATAAGAGAATGTGGTGTATAAATATGTGATGCTTAACATTTAAGTCAAAGGGGACTCCCTGGTGGCCTAGAGGTTAAGTCTCAGCACCACCACTGCCATGGCCCTCTGCCCTGTCGGCCTGAGTTCTGTGGCTGGCCAGGGAGCTGACCCACATGGCCCAGGAAGACCTCTCCTCTCTCACCCACTGCTCCCCTCAGCAGTGTATTTCAGGGGATCCACTTGTTCTGCTTCCCACTCTGTCTATGGTGAATCCTCTCACCTTCAGTCCATTTAAAGTATTTTTCTCCAGAGCAGCTTTTCTAATGTTTCTTTAACTTGAGTCAGAGCTGGAAGTATCCCACTGTTGCCACAATCTTTTCTGAATTCTTCTTTGCATATAGGGCAAAACATATATAACATAAAATGTACCATCTGAACTACATTTAAATGCACAGTTCAAGTGGCACTACCTGGCAACCACCATCCTAATTTTTGTCTCTGAATTTCACTACTCAGGGTACTTTGTATGAGTGAAGTCATTCAGTATTTGTCCTTCACAGTTTGGCTTGTTTTGCAACAGGGTGGTCCCCAGGAAAGGGGGAGGTTCCCTGCCCCACCCAAGGGAGGGTGGAGCTGAGCAGCAAAAGAGGAAGCTGAAGAAGAGACTGAGGAAGGAAGGAAGCAGGATGGAGCCAGGAGACCTGGAGGAGGCGCATGGAGCCTAGAGACACGTGAAGAAACTGCGCTTGTCTTTTGGTCGTGGACTAGGTGACACAGATGTGGGTGAGACCCGTGGGGAGGTGACAATGGCAGCTTTTATCTTGATGTTGATTTTGCTCTTTTCCTTCCGGGCTTGTCTGGTTGTTTGTGACCCTTTTCTGTGGGTCCCCACTGGAAGATGCTTTAGACTTGTAGCAGGCTTTGGGGCCTTGCTCTGGGCCAATCCCATTTGGATGGACTTTTACCCACGAGGGGACGGGTAACTTTGGGTGCTTCATTTAGAAACTAGACTCTTTGCCTTACCTGTATTGTTTCCTAGTTTTATTAAAGTTCCTTCCCATTAGTCTCATGTGTTTTGTGTTGATGCGGCGGATGGCAGAACCCATGTAGAATAGGCAGGTTTGCAGGGTTTGGGCTGACCCTCTCCCTGTCCTATAACAGATTTGGCGTCCAACGTGATTTAGGACAGAGCCATCCGTGGTTAGTCAGCCCCATGGGGAATTGGGCTTCCCTATGGCACTGGCTACCACAAGCGCAAATGTGATTTTTGGTTTCTCCGGTGTGTTTGTTTCATATGTCGATTTGCATAACTAAAAAAAAAAAAAAACAAAACTGTCTTTGTCTATATGTTGTATGTCTGTATGTCCTCATGTCTGTCTTGACCTCCAGTGATTGACAGATTGGTATACATGGTGCCCATAGACGTTGAAAAAAAAAAAAAAAAAAAGAGTCTCTGGTTATGAGAAAAACTAAAAGTTATGGTTTGATTGTCAACATTGTGCTACTGAACTAAGCCGGTGCCTTCACAGAGATTGAATATTGTTGTTTCTGTTAATTTTCTGATATTTATGGCAAAGCTTCCCAAAAATCTAAATTCAAGTACAAATTTGGTAGCCTGTCATTTGACTGATGCAAGGAAATTTTGTGAAACCTCAGTAGAGCTCCTGAGACACTCCACGAAGTTTCTCCTTTTCCTCCTGGGAAGGCATTACATGAATTTGTTTTATTTGGCTTTTACCTAATAAAGTAAAACTGGAAGGGAAGCATTGTCACTTGGGAAAATGGTAAAACTTTGGTATGTACAAAATGTTAACAGTAGTATCTGGTATGTGTGTAAATTATCAATGGTGATTGTCACCTTGTAATATTGTATAATTCAATTGTTTCACACCTACAGAAATTGTTTCCGGAAATATAGGGAGAAAAGGTCTCAACAGATTCCTATTGATGGAACTGTTGAGAGAAAAAAAACTTTCCTACAAAGGACTGAATAGACCTGGAAATACACCTGACATTTACTAAGGTTTCTTTGACATACTGGAAATTTTTTTTATGCATTTCTGTCCTGAATCCACAAAGTTTTTGTTTTGTTTTGTTTTGTTTTGAGTAACCAGGATCTGCAGAAAGGTTGTAATTTTTTTTTCCAGCAAAACTAACTTGTCACATTTTCTCTCCCCTTGATACCAACACAGCATACAAATAGTGGTAGTAATTTTTGCTACTTATCTTAGAGTCTGTTTTTGCATAACTTCCATAGGGATTTTGTCTGTTTTAACAAAAAAATTGGACGTGAGTTTGATTGTGTGGCTTTGTGTGGAGTTCTTCCAGAAAGTTGAAAAAGAGCTGAACCAAGAAGAGAAAAACCTGTTTGCCTTGTTTGTAGGGTTCCAGAGACCTCCAAAGAAGGTGAGGAAGCTTGCCTCCATTGGCAGGACTGGACAACCCGGCCAACGAAAATGCCCTGGTACCCTCGAGAAAAGGAAAGCCCAGGTGGAGTCTGATGAGACCAACTTTATACCTGAAGCATACATCGACTGGATGCCACCGGTTCGCTCTGATCCTGTATGGAGTATTTCAACAAAGCCAGCTAAAAATTGCTGTTAGTTATTTTCTGCCCTGTAATTTTATACAAAAATAAAAAAAATAATTTAAAAGTAAATTTAGTTTGCAAACTTTTGCTTTGCTGTTAAAAGTTTGGGATCAAGGTTGAGAAAATTTGTGTTTTACATCAGTTGAACCATTTTAAGATTTTTTTTTTCCTGTGATTTTTACATATTTGCTGTCTTGTTTTAGCTAACGCTCCAATTTTTTTTCTTTTGGCTTGGATAATGGACTATTTTCAAGTAATGAAAAACTGTCATACTGGACATTCATGGACAATGCTGCTGACTAATTGTTGCTTCTCTTACACACATTGTAACCCTAAAAAAAGACTGTCTCCTAAGACTACACCCTAACATTTGTGCCACCATAGATATGGTGGAATAAAAATTAAAAGGGGGGATTGCAACAGGGTGGTCCCCAGGAAAGGGGGAGGTTCCCTGCCCCACCCAAGGGAGGGTGGAGCTGAGCAGCAAAAGAGGAAGCTGAAGAAGAGACTGAGGAAGGAAGGAAGCAGGATGGAGCCAGGAGACCTGGAGGAGGCGCATGGAGCCTAGAGACACGTGAAGAAACTGCGCTTGTCTTTTGGTCGTGGACTAGGTGACACAGATGTGGGTGAGACCCGTGGGGAGGTGACAATGGCAGCTTTTATCTTGATGTTGATTTTGCTCTTTTCCTTCCGGGCTTGTCTGGTTGTTTGTGACCCTTTTCTGTGGGTCCCCACTGGAAGATGCTTTAGACTTGTAGCAGGCTTTGGGGCCTTGCTCTGGGCCAATCCCATTTGGATGGACTTTTACCCACGAGGGGACGGGTAACTTTGGGTGCTTCATTTAGAAACTAGACTCTTTGCCTTACCTGTATTGTTTCCTAGTTTTATTAAAGTTCCTTCCCATTAGTCTCATGTGTTTTGTGTTGATGCGGCGGATGGCAGAACCCATGTAGAATAGGCAGGTTTGCAGGGTTTGGGCTGACCCTCTCCCTGTCCTATAACAGTTTCACCTAGCCTGATGTCTTCAAGATTTATGCATTGTGTAAGAAGCCTTACTTTGTAAGGCTGATAATAGTCCACTTTGGGAAATATCACACTTTGTTCATCCACGTATCTCTCATGCCACTCAGACTGTCTTCATCTTTTGTTTCTTTTGAATGATGCAGCTATGACCCTGGGTATACAATATTTCAAATCTCTGCTTTCAGCTCTTTGGAATATATAGCCAGTACTAGAACCTCTGGTGTTGGGGTTCGGTAAGTGGGGTCCTTAGTTTCCTCTGAGGCTTTGGCAGAGTTTCCTATTCAGTGGCACATGATGAGTTTACAAAGGAAAAAGATACCTGCTTAGACACAAATAGGCAAAGGCTGCATTTTAACAGGACAGATTTATTAGGAAAAAGGAGGCGCCTGCATAGACACAGGCAGGCAGAGAGCTGCATTTGAAAGGGGCAGGTTTAATAGAAGAAACGCCTGCATAGACACAAGGGGGCAATCTTGGAACAAGATCTGCGTTTTGCCAGAGCAAGATGTATCTTTATATAGTGTTCTTTAGGGGATTCGTTCCTTTGTAGAATTTTACCTGTTGTGGTGTCCATCACTTCTAAGGCAGTTGCTCTGTAAGGACTGGTGTTTCCTTGCAATGACCCACAATTCGCATATCCCACCTCCTGGTCTAACCCTACAGACCTTCCATTGTTGAATTAACCCTCTGAGGCCAGGCTTTCCCTCACCCTTTGGGATAAACCAGAATAATAATCTGCCATGCTCCAACTCTTTAACTGAAATTTAGTGCCTGGATGTATTTTATTTTATTTTATTTTTTAAATAACATCTCAATTGTTTTGTTTTAAGATTTTATTTATTTATTTATACAAATACTGGGTACAGTCAGAAGCGTGGGAGGGTGAGAGAATTCACCAGAGCCAGAGCAGGGAGCAGAACAGGCAGACTGACGAAATACACTGCCGAGGGGAGCAGCGGGCATGACAGGAGAGGTCTGCACGCCATGTGGGACCCTCCTCCGATGGCCGGGGATCGAACCGGCGCTGCAGAGGCTGAGGGCAGCTTCGCAGCCCTGCGCTCAACCGCTGACCACTAGGGGAAGCCCGCCTGGATGTATTTTAAATGGTATTTGTCCTCCACACTGTGTTGCTGGACTCTATGTCTGGTTACTTTATTTTACTTTGCTTACCCTGGAGTCGGGCCCAAGCCCCGGGAGCAGGGGCCTGGGGAACCTGGGGAATCTGGGGAACCACGGAGACGCAGAGCCTCCGGAGTCCTAGAGAGGGCGCTTCGCCAGACGGACGCGGGCGAACTTCCGGCCTTTGTGAGTCGCTCAGTGACGGCGCCGCAAGGGGGAGCCAGTGCTCCGCGCTCGGATCAGCTGGGCCCGCGGTGAGTGGGTGGCCGCGGTCTCCCAGCAGCGAGGCCAGAGGACCCCAGACTCGCCGCTCCAGTCTCTGCCTGGTCGGCCCCGCAGAAGGCTGGGCAGCGCGCTGCGGGCGCTGCGGTCAATTCCTGCCCCGAATTTTTGTTCTCACCCTCTCTTTGTGCCCAGCCAGAGGGGAATTCTCACGGGAGCAGGTGTCCACTGTTTGACTCCTTGTCCCTGCGGGCCCCCTTGGAGCCAGACTGGCGGCGGGGCCTCAGGTTTTCAGGCCCCCCACCCCAAGGCTCTCCCAAGTCCTTGCAACTCTCCACAGACACTCCTTTGGGAAACGACCTTGAGGGAAGCCCAGGTGTTGAAGTGACACTCTCTGGATCTCTCGGTTTTCCGTTTTCATTTTTCTTCAGTGCAGTCTTAATAACCCGAGCCTTCGACTGGCCATATGGGAAACGAGGACTCAGATGGGAAGCTTGCCTTTCCCAGATAGGGACACTCTAGCAAGGGAAGCGTGTGTGCGTGTTCCTGTGCGTGTGTGTGTGTGAAATAAAGAGCTATTATTCAGGCAGTGATGGGAAAACTTTGCAAACTGGGTGGCATTTGAAGGAAGGACGGGAATTGGATCTGTGGAAATGCCCTGCCAGCCAAGAACATTCTGACAGCAGGAGCAAAAGCACAAAGGTGAAAAGGTGAGAACTGCAGGGACAGTGGTAAATATTTCAACACCATCCTGATAAATGTTTATCCTGTGCTGGGCAGTGGAGTCAAGAATGTGTGGCCATAAATTCCTGCTCCAGAGATTGTTAAATCTCTTCTGCTAAAAATAGCCAAGTCCCCCCCCCCCTTTTTTTTAAAATAATGGACTTGTTTTCTGGAGATAATAAAGCAGAATAAGAACTGAATTCAACTTATTGACTGAGTGACCTTGGGTGATTTTCTTAAATCTTTCTGAACCTCAGATTCCTTGTTTCTAAAGGAGGGATAATAATAGCAACTATTTAATAGCAATGAAAGAGGAATAAGCATCTACCTCAATGTGTGTGGCAAAGTAGTTTTAATATGTGGTGTCTTTATTGTTGTGACTATTAGTGAACACTGAGGATGTGACAGTCAGTATCCCTTGCTACTAGACAGCCTCCTTTTGTACAGTGAGCAGTGGAATAAGAGGAAAAGTATATTCCAGAAAATGACAGGAAAGCTAACCTGTTCATTCCTCCCAGAATTCACATGAAACCGTATCTAACAACTTCCTCTTAAACTAACAGTATCTTACAGCATTTTGTCTGAGTGTAAGCAAGCATGAGATGTATACTTTGTAAAGCTTAATATACTTGTGTAATCCTCTATGCAAAATCACCTCTTAATGACACCTTCAATATGATTTGGGATTTATAGTCACCCATGGACCTTTCTAAGTCTCTCATGAACCGGAGGAACCTGCCTACAGAAAATATTGAGAACTTCTGAGAGAACCAAAGCTGACTCCATTTATAGAATGGCTGCCCTGTTTCCCTTTCTAGGGAACTAAGGGAAAGTAGTCTCTTTCTCCCTTTCTTTTGTGTATGGATCTTTCTCTTTTGGGGATGGTGGGGAACTGTGCAGTGAGCCTCTCCAAAGTATAGCACATGGCCCCCCAGCTAATGGAAAAGGAGAGATATATTCTGCTGGACTGCCTGGCAGCTTGTTGAGATGTATTCTGCTGGCACGTTACTGGTATGCTTTGCTTTCGGGTTCTATTGCTTAGTGGCACAAATCATTAAGGTGCCAAGAACACTTGTATGTAAAACAGCACCTCACATTGGACTAACATCATTCCCTGTTCACCAAGTGTATACAAGCTAATTCACACTCCAGAAACACACATTTTATCAATAGCTAAACAGACTATCTGGTCATAGTTTTCTTCTGGTCCTTTTATAATTCCTCAAACTATGTTTTCCTTAATGTCTCTGAAGATATCATGGACAGTAGGTTTTGTTTCTATAGCAGCAATGCATTGTTCTCAGACATTGAGAGTGCATGTGGGGAAAAGATGAGGTAGGGTGGATGCAATACAGGTGTCCTCAATTTACAAGTGCCTAGTTTGCAAATACTCTGTAGATACAATAAGCAAATACATCTTGTTTCTCTCTCCACACCCCCCACCACCACATCCTTACACTGCCCTATAACCCACAACCCCAGAAGACTGACCAGCAACCAGGAGTCAAGGCTTACAGAGATATCGGATCTGGCATCTCTTCCTCTCAGGGAGAATATGTACTCACTGGCACTCTTTTTGCCCACTGCTGTGAAAAATAAGCCTCCATAAGATGTTCAGAACAGGCTTTCACTTGTGAATTTTTTCAAGCTAAAGTCAGTCAAGGCACTGAAGCTTCATGAAAAACTTCCCACTCCCATAACTATATAGAATAAAAATTGAGGGTCTTAACCAGAATTAGGGTTTTTATCAGGAATAACCTTCCAAAGAAACATCTCTATGTGACAGGGCAAGCGTCAGGTACAGAGCCTCTGGTCTCCTCGCGTGAGCCCCTCCTCTCTTCTTGAAGGCCCAGCCTACCAGCCAGCTCGGCAGCTACACCCCCTCTTCTCCTTATATTCCGTGTCCATGTACGTTCCCCATACATATGGAATTAAATTTGCTTTTTCTCCTATAAATCTGTCTGATGTTAATTTGATTACTTGACTGGCTGTAAGGGGCAGGAATGGACACGGTGCAGGTTTTCTAGGATCCCATGCAGACCGGGTGAAGGAGGAGTCAGAGTCCTCAGTGGTTTTATGCAGGTCTTTTATTGGGGTTCACCAGGCATATGGCAGGCAGGGATGCTGGGGAGCCAGGAGGCTGGCAGGCCTCCCAACCCCCAGCAAGTCTTCACTCTATCTGGTCTCTCCGGCGTTCTCGGCTTCTCCTTGGCTTCTGCTGGCGTCCCCGTGACACCGCCCTTAAAAGCATGGTCTTACACAACCTATGAAGCTATTCACAGCCAGTGCAGCATGAGTTCAATCGCTGGCCAGGGAGCTACCCACAGGGCACAGCAGACCTCTCCTGACTCACCTGCAGTGTATTTCCGTAGATCCGCCTGTTCTGTTCCCCACTCTGTCTCTGGTAAATCCTCTCACCCCACCACCCACCTCTGGCCTGTACCCAAGTTCTTATATGCATAAATAAATCTTAAAAAAAAAAAGCAAAAAAAAAAAAAAAAGCACAGTCTTAGCCCAGGTGAATCCCATCTACCTATGCCCACACCCTACTCCAGGTGCCCACCATCAGGCATGCATTCAGGACCGCAAGGATCCATCATCTATCCTGATGGCGGGAGGGCAGAAAAGCCTGACATTTTCTTTACCCTACACTGGCCCAAGAGCCCCAAGAGTCAGGGCCATAAATTTCCTTTGCTCATTGTTTTGTTGTGTTTTTTGTTTGTTTGTTCTTACCATTTCTGAGCTATCTCTCTATGGCTTATCAAGTTGACGTTATGAGAAGAAAAGAGTTGCAGACCCAGAAGGAAAGTCACAGATCTTGAGACCAGTCTGTTTACACATGAGCTGTGGGCCCTCAGCCTCCATGAGATGCTTGCCTTGGAGATGGTCACAGCCTGGCACAACTGCCAGAGCTGTGGCTACCTGGGGCCCACAACTCGCAACAGTAAATGGACTTTAGCCAAGTCCGCTCTCCTCGGGCTCTCAGCCAGTAACATTCAATTCCTCAAACCCAATCCTAAGCTTATACAGACCCACAGGCCCCAACACATCCTTGAGTTTCTCTTTCATGCCTAGAGAGGTCTCCCTGGTTCTCTCTTCTTGCCCTTTCACTAATCAATAAACCCTGGTTCCTTGCCTGTGCTCACCTGTGCCTATAGAGTCTCTTTTCCTTTCTTTTTTTTTTTAAGATTTATTTATGCATACAAGAACTGGGGTGTAGGTCAGAGGTGTGGGGGGAGAGAGAATTCATCAGAGACAGAGTGGGGAACAGAACAGGCATATCTATTGAAATACACTGCTGAGGGGAGCTCCCTGGCCAGAGATCAAACTCATGCTTCAGTGGCTGCGGATAGCTTCATAGTGCTGCAACTTAACCCCTCATGCCACCAGGGAGGCCCCTGTAGAGTCTCCGATCTTGACCAGAGGATCTCAAAAGCCCTTATCCCATTTGGGAATGGGCCCCTTTGGTCCATCCCATCCAGCAGGTGGATTCATGGACAGGTTGCTCCACTCCCCAGCTTATCTGCCTATGTCGTGGGGAGGTTGGCATTTGGCTGCAGGCGGAGTTCCTGCTCCCTGACTGATGATGATGTTAGTATGTTAGACTGTTGTAATTTTTCTTTATTCTATCTACTTTTATCAACTTCATGCTAACATTCTGAGAAATAGCACTGTTAATCATTCCACGTGGAAATCTTTCTAGAATGTGTGACACCTTCCTGTGTGTATACGATGAGCTCCTTGCTTCTGATTTGGTCAACATTATGAACATCCTTCATACAATAATGCCCTCACTTACATCTTCTTCACCATCCAGGAAATGGTCATGTATAACTTTCTAAGTTTCACTGTACATTTCTTCTCAAAGAAAAAGTAAGCAGAAACCATGCACACAGAGATAATTAACTCAGAAAATTAGACATGGGCCCTGCTTTCATGTCAATTACTATAACAGTCTCTGAAGTTTTTTGAATTATTTCTAAATGATTGGAGAAGTCTGAATTTGTTTAACATGCCACCCTTCACACAACACTTCCCCTACACCATTTTTAAAACGTGGTTTGACATGTCTTAATAACATTCAAAGAAGTCTAAGCCTATTTAAAATAAAAACAAATGCCAACTTTTGCTTAGACCTTTGTTCATACTTCTCAAATCTTATTTCACAATGCCCTAATATTTCTTATCCTATTTGTTTTTTTTTTAAATGTTTGTTTTTTTTTTTTAATAGAGGCATGTTTTTTTTTATTTATTTATTTGTTTGTTTGTTTTGTTTATACTTGCACTGGGTACAGTCAGAAGCGTGGGAGGGTGAGAGAATTCACCAGAGCCAAAGCGGGGAGCAGAGCAGGCAGAAAGACCGAAGCACACTGCTGAGGGGAGCAGCGGGCGGCAGGAGAGGTCTGCGCGCCATGTGGGACCCTCCTCAGGTGGCCGGGGAGCAGCCGGGGATCGAACCAGCGCCGCAGAGGTCGCCGGCAGCTTCACAACCCAGCGCTCAACCGCTGCGCCACCGGGGAGGCCCCCTCTTATCCTATTTGTATAGTAAATGTGTTTAAAAGAGTGAAGTGATTCATACAGTGTTTTCCCATTTCTTTTGGGCAATGGTTATAAAACAAACATTCATGCATCCACGCTGTCCTGTCATCACTTATCCCTCCTGGTCCCACCTGGAACATCAAAACACCCTCCTGGGATCCCGTCTGTAATCACAGTCTGTTCCCAACCACATGTTTCAGTTGCTAGAAAGAAGGGCCTGGAAGGAAAATCACATCAAGGACCATTAATCTGTCAAGGAAGTTCACCTCCCAGGGGCTCTGGGTATCTGTTCATTGCCCAGTAATCACAAATGCTAAGCCCCACAGGATTCAACAATGTCGCCTGTTGCTCAGCCTTGGTTTTGTCTATTTTTAAATGGGGACATAAAACTTGTCCTCTCTCCAATTTGAAAATGCAATGAGAAGGGAAGGATGGAAGCACCATGGGAATTATAAAACAGGAACAGATGTAACTGCCACAATATGTAAATTGCCTACTAGGAACCAGGAATGATACTGGATGCTGTATATCCTTGACATGGTCTTTTAAAATTCAGAACACTCTACAAAGTTGAGATTTTCATATCTGGTACCTTAATGAGGTCACCAAGGTGGAGACAGCTGCCAAAGTTCAGCAGCTACAAACCAGGGGAATCAAGTCAATTTGGCTTCAAAGCTCAGGCTTTTTTCACTAAGATGCTTCTCCAGATTTAGGTTCTTTGATTCCTCTCTACTCAGAATGAAGACAAGTGCCATGTTTAAAGTTCTTAACCAAGGATGTGTGGGGAACAAAGCGGCCAATCCCCACTTCCCCACAGCCTGTCTTCAGGCTCAGTGCATTTGAGGGATTTTGCTACATGATGCGAAAGGGGAAAATGAAAGTGTTTAAGACAAAAGGAAGTATAATCTTGCATTCTGGGATAGCCAGAGATGACAGAATCTTCTAAACTGGAAGTTCTATCTTCCTCCTACAATCAAGTAGATGTTCAAACAGCACGGAGAGACATAGGACTTGATTGCCTTTGGAAAACTATTAACAACAAACCAACTAAAAAAGATTTCAAGGAAATGCAAAAGAAGCTATAGGAGCTCCTAACATGTCTTCTTTGGTTTTGAGGACAGTCTGATTATAATCTGAATGCATATATTTCACTATTTAGAAAAATCTCGGAGCATTTCCTGCTCCAAAATGATCTAGCCGCTCTCTTAGCTC